>NW_027466102.1:2175000-2365000 GCF_046127955.1 Nelusetta ayraudi
TAGGAGGACACGGGTTAAATAGTATGGCTTGTCTACCAGAAGGCTGTATTATGGTGTACATAATATAAAACTTCGGCCTAGTTCTGCTTGTATTGCAATGGTTGCTGTACCTGAAGTTTCATTTTTTCCTTTTTTCCTTTTTCTTTTTTACATCCATGTTTGTGATGAAATAGTATTGTGAATCGCTAGCTCGCATTGCATGCTGGGAAACAGCGTCAATCAAGGAAGTTTTGGCTTCGCTGACACGGTCCTGAAGGGAAGTGGGTTTTAGTGCACTGGAACGGGATGCATGTGTTCAATCAAGCAGTACAAACCTGATTAATTGTCTTAATACTTGACTTCGAATGGCCATATTGTTTAGGATTAGAATTCGATGACAACTTCTTCACAATATTTGCAACGATTCAATTTGACCAGCAGGTGTCAGTAGAGGACGAAATTTTCATGTTGACTATTTCCTAATGGAAGTGCTCTCTTTACGTTGGATTTTTCTCATAATTATTTGAAGTGTAGGCCTGTAGTTGATGAGGAATCACGGTGTGCTAACGCTACTCAAACAGCTTAGATGAAAAAAAGGGAGTGTGATATGGGTTTGTGGTACATTATGACAATCTTGGACTTGCAAGACTGAGGCGACGGTTCAATTCCCATCAATGTGTATTATATATGTGTTATTTAGCTCATCTATTCTACATTTTAAATAGATCACATTTGACATCTGACCCACTGAACACTTACTATTGAACATATTTTTAAACTATGGGCTATTTAGTCTTGTTTAGGATATAATATAATTCATTGCACAAACTGTCAGGCTAAGTATAGAGCTATAGTCTACTACAATCAGTCGTGCCAAAAAAGAGACATTGTCTTTATTTTTCATTTTTATTTTATTGTGTCAGCATTGAACCATACAAGCATGTAGTGTTGTCCAACAAGAATGCATGGCGAATCAAATCCCAAACAACCTATGAAACAATGAACACGTTTCCATTGCACTTCATTTTATTGAGCACTAGATGACCTCCTCGAGCACTGTGTCATTGAAGCCTCGAGTAATGAACCATTTTTTGAAACAAGTGTCGAAGCTTCAACAAAGCCTCGATCGGCCATCACAACCTACGGCTGCGTGCTCTAACACCATTTCAGAAGTGACTAACTGCAGAGTTGGGAGCGGAGGAGGGACGACGGTCAGGCTGGCTCGACTGCTCCTCCTTGTCAGCCGTGGCGCGTCCAATCAGCAGCCAACATCCAGGACTGCACCTGCAAGGCGTCATCCACTCTCACACACACACACAGACACAAAGATAGAGGCACCTAGACCCACCCGTGGGTCATAACACTCCGTGTGGATCTTTTCACTCTGGCATTGAAAGGGGGTGCTAGCGCTAGCCGTTTGCTAAGCTATGTACAGACAGCACCACCGCTTGCCGAACCACATAGTCACACCGTTTATATACAACAACTCGTCATCAATATCTCTAAAGTAGAAGTCAAGAACTTTTTTCAAAAACGATAACTAACTCAAACTTTTTTGTGTGTTTATAAAAACAAACTAAAACAAACTTAAATTGAAGTCATATTTCACTTCGTTTACGTCTGTCAAATGAATATTTGCCCAGGAATATCTTTTAGTTTTACGCAGCAGCACCTAAATGCACGTCGCGTTCTGTGACGTCACCCCTCTTTCACAGCAGTATGTTGACGCGCGACTCGCGGCGGGAAAGTCCGATATGCCACAGTAGTGAACATGTTTATTGAGACTGGGAAGTAGACACGACAGTTTGACTCAGTTGTCTCAAATATCCTGTGGCGATGAGAGTGGTTATGGCTATCTGATAAAGCAAGATTTAATATTGGGAATTTAACAAAATGAAAAGGAACCGACAACGCCACCCTGGGAATTTCACCCAGGGAGTTCTACTAAACACAAAAGTAATAATTAGACACACAGGTAAGTTCTACGAGGAAGGAGTAGGAGACGTGGTTCAGAATGTTTAAAATATCAAACCAACTTTTATTCAACATTTAAAAATAAAAGGAACAAACAGACCAACACTTAAAACGGAGCTACTGAGCTCCTTATTCCTGGTGTAGAAACTGAGGCTTACCGATGAGGGGGCCAAACGGGGGAGGAACCAAAGAAAACAAGGAACACCCCACTCACACGTGACACACCTGCAAAGAAAGTGAAGTGCAAAAAAAAAAGAAGAAAACAACCACAATCCCGGGTCACAGCACTCGAAGGGGCCCACCACCCGGGACACCGCCACCACCAGCAGCTCTCAGCGACTACAAAAGAAAAGATAAACAGTTGGTTACTAAAAGTTCCCTAAAATCTGTCACATGTACTGAAATAGCAAGAAAAACAAACAAACAATGCAATTGCACACACACACACACACACACACACACACACACACACACACACACACACACACACACACACACACACACACACACACACCAACCAAGTTCCCACCAACCACGCACACGCATACACGCACGCACACCACTGTAGCTGGACCGGCGACTTGATAGTGTAACGTCTGCTGTCTGAGGGTCAGCAGTGGCGACGTAAGCAAACGAAGAAAAACACAACGAGAACGGAAAAACAACAAGTAAAACCAAGGCGGGACGGAAGCAACATGCACCGTCCACCGTCTGTACGGGGCGGCTAGCACAATCAAGTGCGGGCGAAGCGGCAGTGTTCCTGCACTTATCTTATAGGACCGAGTTTTGGGCCACAGGTCTTGATCACCAAGCGTCCTCCAGGTGAGGAGAACAACGAGGAGGCTCTGCGCAGCTTTGTGCTAGCAGGCGGCTGTAGTGTGCCGGTGAGGTGTTCAGGAAGCACTGTAAAAAGAACGGACAGGTGAGGTACTACGTACCTATGCTAATAAGCCATAATAATTTAAATGCTAAAATGTCCGCACCTGATCCTCTTAAAACTCGGGCACACAAAGCGGATGTTCAGTGTCCCATTGACCACAATGGACCACTAAACGAAGCTTTTAAGAAAAATGCGAAATGAAGCAACTGAGAGCTAAAACAACATGCAAACAATGCCGCAGTGCAGCTTTTCTCAAACGGGTCAATTTTGAAATCATTTTAATCAACTCTGTCTTCATTGATCAGAAGCTTTTTGCAGATTTGGAATTAAAAAAAAAATACTGCAGGAATCATAAAATCGTCTCATCAGTGACGTTTATAGAGCCATTAAAAAATTTAATATGTGCTGAACAGACGAACGGAGGTGTAAGAGGCCTGTGTGACCAGCAGGGGGCAGCAGAGGACCGACAGCCGCAAGTTCCTCCTCAGAGAGGCCTGAGAAGGTTCTGCACCTTCAGCTCCTCCAGGAGGTCCTCAGCAAAGTGTCAGAGTTTGTTGGTTTTTTACCTCGGTCGGCAGAGTCACAGTATGAAACTTGTAGCCAGGGGGCGCTGCAGCTCACTCAACACCTACAAGGTTTGAAAAGGAAATTGAGTGGAATTCATCTGGAATGAAAAGAAAAGCACAACTACAGCAGAAAAACTGAACACAAATACGCACAAAGTTTGAACTACACACTGATTTTCTTCTTCTGTTGATTCAAATGAATTTGACAGGAATAATATCTGAAAAAATAGAAACCAAATGTTAAATTTTGACATTTAAAAAATGGACAGATTCATTTACACCCAGTAAGATAAGAAGATATTTAGCTCTCAGCCAATTAGAGCTGCTGCTCCTGTGTGTGTGTGTGCGTGCGTGCGTGCGTGTGTGTGTGTGTGGATGTGGTGGTGTGTGTACCTGAATGTGGGAGTGGGTGTGTTTAAGTACGTCACTGGAAGTAGGCTGCCAATTAGTGCGGCCTCCGAGGCCGCAACCGCCCCACGCCAGCGACGAGCCCAGGGCGGGGGGGCCCGGACACGGCACGCCCGCCGCAATGCCGGCCAGGAAGAGGCCCGGAGCAGCAGGCCCCCGGACCGGAGGGCACCCGCCCCACGAGGAGCCAGGGCAAGATGACAGGGAGGCAGATACCCCAAGGAGAAGGGACACCACCCGGGGCGAACAGACAGCAGAGCCCGTCCTCTGGACGGGGGCCCCCCAGGGCAAGCGAGACCGGATTCATCCCCATGACAGGACCCAGCCCCTTCACCCACCGGGAGGATCGGTACCCAAGGCAGGCCCGGGCACCCAGATGCCCCCCCCCTACGGACCCAGTATGGCGCATCGCCGCAAGTGGAGAGGTCCCCATAGGCCCAGCCGGTCTCGCACCCCAGGGGCACCGGACTGCACAGGGCCCATCCAGAGTGGGAAAGATGCCGGATCCCGCCCCCGCTAGCAGGCCGACCCCACTGTGTGTAGGGGTGTCAGTGTGTGTATATGTGCACTTGCTGGTGTGTTGAACTATGGTGCGTTTAAAATGGAAGGGTGGTAAGGCCCTGGGGCAACCACACTGCTGCTGAGCAGGGCGGCGGCCGCAGTGCACGAACCACCCCCCCAGGCCCTAAGTGTCTATAATGCTATTAAGATTGGAGAGGGTCTTAAGGCCAGAAGGCCGGGCAGCGACCACCCAAGACACAAATCCCCCGAAACAGAAGAAAATAAATAAATAAATTAAAAATTTAGGGGAAAAAAAATAAAATAAAAAAAAACACCTATTATGTCACCAGGGGGGACTCCCGGTCAGGGCGCCCCCTCAGCGACATCGGGGCCGGGGACACCACAGGGATCCAGGAGCCAAAGGGGGCCCGCCCCCCACCGCACCGCACCACCCGGGCACACAGGAGCGATAGCCGGCGAACGCGCAGCCCCACCCCAGGCATGCGACCCCACCGCGTACGATCCAGCGCCACTCCCCAGACACAGGGACGGACCAGCCCTCCCACCAACAAGGGGGCCCCCAGACCAGAGCCAGGGCCCCCCCCCCGGAGCACCACCCCCGGAGCACCACCCACCCAACCCGCAAAGCAGCCGAACCCCCCACGCCCAACAATCCCCCCAGACCGCACCCGGTCCGCGGCAGCACGACCACGGCTGCCCACATCAACCAGCAGCCTCAGCTATTGATTGATTACTAGTTAGTTATAGGATGAAGCAGACAATCCTACCAAGGAGGTGTGGTCTAACAGTAAGTTGCTATATTGTGCAATGTGCAGGTGTTGTTTTGTTTTCCAGTTTGTGAGGATTGTTTTCTTAGCGATAGATAAGGAGGTGATCAGCATGCGAGATTCTGCCTTATCTGATGTGATATCACTGAGGTCCCCTAAGAGACAAAAAGAAGGAGTGGCTGTGATGTTGTAACCAACCTGTGCTGATAGATCATTGCATACTACGTGCCAGAATTTATTTACTGGTGGGCAATGCCATACAGCGTGTAGGTAATTATCTGGGACATTAACTGTGCAGTGTGAGCAGGTCTGAGAGGCGGTCATGCCCATCTGAAACATCTGCTGTCCAGTGTAGTGGATCCTGTGGAGTACTTTAAAATGTATTAATTGTAGAATAGGTTGTTTTATCAGTGAAAAGGTGTTCAGGCAGATTGTTCTCCAGAAATTAGAGTGAGGCTGGAGAGACAGGTCTCTTTCCCACTTAACAATTGGGATAGAAATTGTGCGATCTGTATTTGTAAGCAACTCACTCCAATAGAACTGCACTCGTCCTTCTCTCACATTACATTGGATCACAATGACCAAACAACACAACAAAGACAATGATGCCACTGTGCTGCCACATCCAGACTCTGTGTAGGTCTGTAGGCCTCTTGGACCTTCATGTGAACCACTGCGTGTTGACTGGAGGTGAAACATGACTGACTGCTGTCCTCCTCCTTGGACAATGCAATCTCACTTTCAATCTCACAGCCACTAAAAAACCTGATTGTGATTGAGAGGTCCTCAGCAGCCAATCACTGTTGGGAGTCCAGCCTTCAAACACTCCTCCTGAATCCAGACTCACATCTGTGAGCATCTGGAACTTTGGCCCCGATCCTCCACACCACACAACTTGGGATGACAGCGCCACCTACCTGTATACTTTCAGCAGCCAGTCCCATGTTCTGACCCGTTTCCACTGTGGCCTGTTGGCTCATCTGGTCCAAAGTCTGGATCATCAGTGTCCAGGTTCATGGAATCTGTCAGAGTGCCGCCGTCCTGTGATGTCATGATAGAGAATCACTCTATTTATACTAATGTGCAGAACCACTGGAGTGTGGAAGCAGACAGTTACCATAATCCATTATTTGACTCATAATTAAAATCATTAATAAATATTGCTATATGCATTTTCATTTTCTTATTCGTGTCGCACCTTTTATGACACAATCAAAAAGAAAACTGAGAGCATTGCTTTTAAATTTTCGTGGTCCTGCCCTGCACAAGAGTTACCACAACTCGAAAACGAAATCGCAATCTCAAAGTAAGCGCGCGGCGCAGGAAAGTGACGTCAGCAGCTCTCCACCTGTGGCTAATGTAATACCAGTGCCATGATCTGCCACTGCATCTTCACTAGTACTAACTGATGATGGATCACAAATCACATGTGTGAGGCGTAGAACGAGCGGAGCAGTCAAAGGCAACAGAAGAAGAAAGAAAAGCCTCCTTAGCTTAGTTGATCTTCTGTGTTGCCTCCTGGACGGTGCTGGCCTCCTCTGGCTTGGTGCTGGCAACCACGGGAGCCACAGGAACCACGGGCACAGCTCTGGTCATCTGTGGCGTCGCCTCCACCTGATTAAAATGAGAAAGATGTGATTTTATGCCAATAAACATAGAAAGGAAAACACTAGGCTTTACACGGTCACGATTTTTATGCCGATCACCGATCAGTGAGTTTAAATAAACCGATCACCGATCCAATCACGTTAGAGGCAATAAATACTTCTTCTGTACACCCCTTGCCTTCTCACGAGCACCGTCTAAAGTTGTTTGCTTTAGCTGTTTCAGAGTGTGCTTTTCTTTTTCTTTCTCCGCGCTGCGTTTCTTGAACTCGACATGCTCCTCCGTGTGTATCTTTTCCAAGTGCCTGATTAAATTTGTGGTGTTGAATTTTTTTACCAAAGTTCCCCCGCGAGGTACTGTAGCGTTGCATATATTGCAGATAGCTTGTGCCATGTCTGTTTCTCTCATTTTGAAAAACTTCCACACCTCCGACACGTTTGTTTGTGTCGCCCATGGATGTTGCTGTCGTGAAGATTCAAAGAAACTTTATTGTCCGTCACATAGCGACAGTACTCAAAACAGGAAGAGGCATGAAGACGAAAATGAAGGTTTTTGAATCATGAATCATTAGCTCTCGGTGTTATGCCCCGGCCTAGGGGGAACCAGGACACAACATAAAGGCTCCCCCCCTTCTCCCAGCTCTCAAATTAGACAAAGGTGCTTCGTCCACAGGATGGTTTTTATTAAACGTCACCATCATTGCACTGGCGTCAGGGAGGGCATGGCCAAAACAACAAACAAAATGGCTCTCTTATGGATCTTACCTATGAAGAAAACAATCAAATAAATGACAGTCAAACTAAGCTCCTTAACTAAAACACAGGAGAAAAGGGTCACAACACAAATGGCTTCCCTCCCCTACGGGCTACGTGGACACAAAGGGAACTGAAATAGATTACAAAACAGAATTGATGGCTGAACACAGAATGCTGCTGCTGCGGCACATGGCCTCTGGTTGGGAGCTGGGAGAAGGACAAAGAGACCGAGGTGTTGAAGTCCTCCTCCTTAAATATTGGCACCAGCCAATCACCTTTCCGCACCTGGAACAAGCAAAAAAAAGGGAACATAGGATCTACTGCGCCATCGAGTGCCCAAACGGACACACAGCAGACAAAAGGAACTGACAACAATGTAAACCCAAATCTATAGATTTACATAACACTCGGATACAAACAAATAAACATGTCGATGCTGTGAAACTACTTTGGAGGAAATGAGACAGATTAAAAAAGTTTCAACACGACCATGACGTCATTGATCGGTGATTCATGACATGACGCCCGATCATGAACGTTTCTAAAAATGCCAAATATCGGCCGATCCGATACAGCCGATAAGATCGGTGTAAAGCCTAGAAAACACACACAGGTGATGAAGTGGAAATGAATAAGTACAAACCTGCTGCACTGCTGTGACATTGCTGGAGGCAGACTCAGTCATGTGGACAGTTGAACGTGTTGCCCACACCTGCAAATACAAGGACACAAAGTAACGTTTAAAGAACTGCATTTATTGTCCTATCACAAAGATGCACACAATGAAATACACATATCCCAAATACCAACATGTCACTGGTTTGTTTTGGTTTTTGAGGCAACGCGTGCTGATCGACGTCTCAGGCTGGACATCTGGAAGAACATAAAGAAATTAATTCATAAACAAAGTAACACACTAATTAAACTGTACATGTACTGTACATATGTGATCTTGTGTTGATAATAGGGGTGGGGCGATACGGCTAACCCACGATTCGATACTGTGACGATATTTGGCCCACGACAATGACAACATCACGACACACGATATCTTCGAAATTTTGCAGACCATATGTGACTGAAAAAGAAAAAAATACCCATAAAAAGGAAAATGCCTGTGATCTTGCATTTATTCCAAAACTTTGTATCATGTACAAACAAACGTGCACTGCACAAGCAAACATATTAAAGTGCATGAACATTAATAACTTTCATGTAAACAAGGACAGTGCTTTCTGGTAATGTAAAGTCAGTAGCAACTTGTCTTATCTCAACTTGGGGACTTGGGATATACAAACCGACGGGAAGATGAAAGAGGGAAAAAAAATCCTTTCACTGCCCCAATTCTGAAAATCAATAAAAAATGATGCAGACAAAATAAATAAATAAATAACCGCGTCCCTGAAATATACGGGACAAAGTGAAGTGCGTCCCCCATCAGTTCATTACGGGACAGGCTTTTTAGTTGCCAAATATGGGACAATCGCGTATTTTATGGGAGGGTTGGCAACCCTATCTAGACCACAGACGGAAATTAAATGAGGTTTTGTCATTTTCCCTAAAAAACGGGACAAATTGTGTCCTGGGAGAGATTTTATCTTTCCCGGGACAGGTGGACAGGTGGTGTTTGGAAAAAAATATTGATATTTGCCGTCAGTGTATCGATTATTTATTGCGACAGAAAGCACAACAATATATTGCAATATTGATTTTTTTTTTCACCCACCCCTAGTTGATAAGTGTATGAATAATTGTGTGAATGTTACCGTGGCAGCTGGGGAAACCCTGCCAGATGACTCCACGACGGTCTCCATGTGGTCCAGCAGCACAGCCTCACTGAACCACACGGGATTGGACGGGATGTCTGTGTGAAATGCAGTCTCAACAGCTGTTGGTACTGTCTATAAAAAAAAGAGGAGAGGAAATCAGAGTCAACTTAGGATAAGTGTTCATTTTTAAAATAAAAAGTTGCACAGTTTGACAAATACACGATTGGGGGGAAAAAAAAGAGGGATGAACAGGTTACCTCAACCTCCTGTCCAACAAGAGTCCATTCAGGAGCAGGTCCATACACTGGCATGTGGACAGGACCTGTCACAACCACTCTGGTTGTGACAGGTTGTGACAAGCTGATGGAGCATGCAGACGCTCCACCAAAATCAGTCCTGAGGTGCACGTAAACAGAAAACAACATGTTAACACATATTTGTCAAATCAAATGAAGAGCAAGTAAGGCTGAAGAAGGCAAAACTTACACCATCATAACACCACCATGTACAGCTGACGAAGGGGGAGGTGATCGGCCATATACACAAATGTTAAACCTGGAAGAAGTGTCACATAATCAATTGTGTAATCACACAATTCTAAGAAATATCTGTTAGCACAGTGTCACTGAAGAGAAAAAAATACAACAAAAATATGTATTTTACACACCCATGCGTGCAGCAACACGATGATATACTTGACGTAGCGCTGTTTGTAGTTCTGGCTTGACAGTCAGGCGAGGTGGAAAGTCAAGCACAAACACCTACAAAATAGTTGTATATAAAAAAAAAAACCCAAACAAACATAAAAATGCAAAATAAATTCATGAATATTCTTGTTATTGAACTATGGATCATGGAATTACTTGATATTGATAAAACAAAGTGGCGATGACATTCATGTGTTCAAATTTGTTTGTCACAGCAGATAAACAAACCTTGGGCCAGCGGTCCAACACAGTTGCCAGTAGCGCAGCAAAATCCTGGGCGGAGTCTGTTACAAGCCCGTGTTCAAGGTTGTTGCCCGGGGCGAGAACACAAAACCATCCACAAGTGGACAGAGATGTGAGTCTCCCACCACCAGAACAAAAACATAAAGAAACTCGTGGCTTGACAAAATCACGACCCATACCTTCTTGTCTGGTTGCTGGGCCTTAAGAACGAACTTGCACTGTTTTGTCAGTCAGGAGCAAAACGGGCCATCTTCGCACCCAGGTCGCTGACCAGTACCGCGCCCTGTGTAAAAATTGACAAAAAAGAAAAATCTAAATATGTTTTTGTAAGATTTATTTGGAATACAACATAACAACACAGGCAGAACATGAAATCATGAACGTGGAAGTACTCACGACGTTCAAAGTCCTTCCGAGGTGGAAAAGGTGTCCAATCCCGTTTTTGCTCCAGGCGTCGTTTCATGGCCAGAGAGCGACGGAATGCCTTGGTGTTCGGCATCTGAACAATGAAATGAAAGATTGTGTCATTTTCAATGAAGGACAATGATAACACAAGTTTACAGAAAGGTTTCTGTACCTTTGCAGCTGGAGACGATGAGCTTAAATCAATAAAGCAAAAGAAAATGTGTATGTGTACTCTTGGACCCTAACCCTAATGCCATACAAGTCTATGGGGTGAAATCTCAACTTTGTCCTAGAGACATGGGGCCACTTGTTTTTTTCATCAGGAGCCCCCAAGAAGCACCCACACCAAATTTGGGGCTTCTAGTACTTGAGGAACCCCGAAACCCTAACCCTAATTTCAGCTAACCCTAACCCTAACCCTAACCCTAGTTTCAGCTTTATTGTTAACCCTAATTCAATGCAAGTCTATGGGGTGAATTTTCAACTTTGTCCTAGAGACATGGGGCCACTTGCTTTTTCATCAGGAGCCCCCAAGAAGCGCCCACGCTAGATTTGAGGCTTCTAGCCAATGAGGAAAAATTTGGAGCAGACACAACAGGGTTACAGCTGAGAAGGCACTTAAGATCCTCAAAGGACTGTTGCCACTCACTAGACCAAACAAATGGTTTCAATGGACTGGTTAATTCTTCTCTTGTGGCCGGCAGCTCCACTGCCTTAGTGCTGGAGATGAACGCTCAGGGGCGCCGCCAGGAATTTTGGGCCCCCTTCAAAAAAACAAAAACAAATGGGCCTCCTTTGCGCAGCGCTTGTCAAAAGCTTCATATCACTCTAAAAATGCAGTATAGTTCAATAATAGTGCTTGAGTCCATCTTTTTTTATTGTGAATTCTCCACTAAGCAAACTCTTAACATTGATGAATGATTCATGAAAAAAAAAAACTTGATGTCTCTCGGGCAAAGTTGAGCTTTGACCTTCATAGACTTGCACTGCATTAGGGTTTAGCGATAAGGCTGGAATTAGAGTGAGGGTTTTGGGGTTCCTCATGGGCTAGAAGCCCCAAATTTGGCGTGGGTGTGTCCAGGAGGATCCTGATGAACCTGAAAGTGGCTCCATGTCCCTAGGACAAAGTTGACCTTTGACCCTCATAGACTTGTATGGCATTAGGGTTATCGATAAGCGATACAAACCTGGTGAGTTTAAGACTTAGTGACTCTACGTACATGAATATATGGGGTACCCCGTCCTTACCTTGTTCCAACCTTCCCTCCACAAACCTGGCTGTCCAGTGCAGAAGTCAAAGTGAGAGAGAGAACAAAGAAGGAGGAGGGCCTGTGACGCCGCTGCTGATTGGCTCGTTGGTCGGTTGAATGAGCCAATTCTAGAGCTCCCCTCGGTGTCCACACACTGCAAAATATATCTAAGAAATAAACACTTAAATTGAGAAAGAACAGGCTAGAAACAAGTCAAATTATCTGCCAATGCAGGAAGATATTTAGACTTGGTAAGATTTCTTAAAATAAGACGATATATCTAGGCATTTGAAGAATGGAAAAACTCTTGAAATAAACAGTAAAGCACTCATTCCAAGGACTGTACTAAGTCAAATAAACTTGATACTAGCTTCTCAATTCTTTTTTCACGTTTGCTTCTTTCTTAATTTGAATGAAAATATCTTAAAACCAGACCTACTAACAGTGCAATTCTTCTTAATTTAAGTGTTCACAATATTAGCTTTTTTTTTCTCAAAATGAGACAAAGCATCCACCCCCCCTACGCCCATTCCCCCCCAAAAAAAAATAATTCAGCAAACAGAATTAATTGTCAACAACTATTTATTCACTTAAATTGCTGACAGTGCCTTCACTGCCTTCTAATAAAAACGTCACTAAGGCATTGCATCTTAAAACAACGTCAAGCAATAATTTCTAGAACGCAAGTAACAATTGTTACAATATTCACCGTCATCATTATTGAATATTGATTCAGATTCCCTGACACTCAGTTACACACACAAAAAAAAAAAACAGTATGGGGACAGCATATAGTGTTGTGTTCCTATCACCACTGATAACATGTTTGTTCCAACAGACTCCCACCCACCCTCAAGTTACAACTACCAGGGGAGTGTATCACTACCTATGCCTAGTACACAGCTCTACTCCCCAATAAAATCTTTCCATTCTGCCATGGTCTTTTTTGTATGAGGCTGTGGTGTCTCACTCATGGATAGTGTCCTGTAGCACTTCTGTCTGAATGACAGAGAGAAGGGTTGCCACACACTTTTGGATATGTGAGGTGCAGGGCATAGTAGTAACCCATCAGATGAAGCACACCGTAACTCAAGTCTTCCTTGGCAAGCGTGGTGGCGGGAGTGGCTCCAAGACAGATGAGACAGTGGGTCCCATCAAACAGCAACACAGTGGTGCAGAAAGACCTCTTCTGCGAGTACATTGTGGGATCTTCTGTTGGCTAAAGAAAAAGAAGAAGGAAACGCCACATCCATGCATGGAACTATGAAGTGTTGAATGTGAGAAAATGCAAATCACAGTAATGGAAATTTTTTCATACCTACACATGACATACCATTTAAAATTGATACTGTGACATCATCCAGCTCATCCATTATTGGCCCCGGTTTGGATGTCCATTTAATTTCTCCTCAATCTGGCAGGGGAAAAGAAATCATCATATTAAGGTCACAATTCGGACAAGCTAGCCTTCCGACTCAAGATCTGTTTTTTTACAATGCCCATCTGCCATGGATCCCAAAGTTCCCATGCAATTAAAAGTTGTGACACCTTATCTGAATGATAACCCTAGACAGCTCAACGGATTGCTAGTCATACAGACAACAATCAAAATTGGAGTGAAACTTGTAACCACAATGCCTGCAACATGGTGGTACTTATGGTAATAATCATCAAATACCAGTGTTCTTTGTGACAAAATGACAACATCTGATAGGATTGTGCCACCTTGAACTGCAATCAACTTAAATTTTGATAAAAACAAGCAAATTGTACCTAAACTACATCTTCAATCAATCCAATTTGAGCACCCTCTACCCCATAAACTGAAGATACTGCAACACAAACTTGGTAGTACAGTATTTCGTCATGCCACATATAACTAGGAATGCTAATTGCTTGTTCACATGACTAGAATTGCAGTACATCAATCCAATACAAAATACACACTTGTCATCAAGCTCATAAATCCATCGAGTCGAGATGAGCACGTGCACGGAGTCGGACTCCGTGAGTTCACGTAAACAGAGCATTGCGTTTGCATAAATTATGCACGGCTATCGAGCTAGAAGCCGAGTCCGATTTGGTGCACACAACCACACTATAATGCCTCTCAATGTCCTAACCCATGCCACGCAACACAAACGTGAGGGACCGATTTGAGTTTCTCACGGGACCAGCAGTGAAGTCACAACCGTCGCCCCACATGAAATGTCGCAGCAGGAGCCTGAGGATTTTCTGAGTCAACATGCTGATCAACAGGTAACGTAATGTTGGCTTCCTTGACGACATTAGACAACTCCCTGTTTATATTTTATTCATATTTTAGTACAAAGCCTCCTTGTTTTCTGCTCTGCTCCTGTTTGACTTGTTCGGTTTTTGTTTTGACATTATGCTGTTAGTGTTTATTTCAAATTAACAAGAAGTACCGGTACAGATAGTAGGAAATTAATATAACACTTGCGTCAAACAAAGAATAACTAACTGTACATATCAGGTCTACAGGAAGGAGCTGGTACATTAAGTGAGAATATTCAAGAATATTAAGAGAAGATATATTCAAGGTTGTCCTGAGGTCAACTGTACCAACCATTGCCAGAGCTTATGGAGCAATTTGATGTTATTGTACAGTAAAAATGGAATATTGGAGCTGTCGCAAAAAGGCTTAATATCTCCAAAATGATACTGTACATATGCTTGATAATGACTGAGGATATAGTCAGGGTGTTCCTCAGGTCAACTGTACCAACCACTGACAGAAATTATGGAGCAAAGCAATGTTACTGTACAGTAAAAAATTGAGTACTGGGCCCTTTTTGCCTGTTTGAAAAGCTAAAAAAAAGAGGAAAACAACAACTTTGAGGCTTAATATCTCCAAAATGGTACATTAAATATGCCTTATAATGATTGAAGATATATTCAAGGTTGTCCTGAGGTCAACTGTACCAACCATTGACAGAGCTTATGGAGCAATTTGATGTTATTGTACAGTAAAAATGGAATATTGGAGCTGTCGCAAAACAAAACAAAAAGCCAACTTTAAGGCTTATTATCTCCAAAATGATACAGTAATCAATCACATTTAGAAATCAAATGTTTCTAAATGTCAAGTCAGTAATGTCAAGTCAGTGCTTGATGTGTCATCAGCAGGCGTCGGCGTCAGTAATGGGGCATCGGCGGGTTTCAGGGCGGAATCGCCAGGCGTTGGGAAGCGTTGGCGGGTGTCGGGGGCTCGTGGCCAGGTGGCGGACGTCACAGCAGGCAGTGGCCAGGTGGGCTCAGTCCCGCAAACGCTGCTTACAGCTTTAATTTTGTATTGCTTTGATAACATTGTTTAAGTTGAGTTTAAATTTACACTATTTTTTTTTTCTTAGCTGCTAATTGTTCAAAAATGCTGATGTTAAAAGTGTGTTTACACAGTAAATGTTATGGCACTTTAATTCATATGGCAGTACATTTAAAATAACTGGCCGTCAAGTTCCAGGAACTGACAAACTGCACTGAGTTGAGTGAGATTCTCCAAAGGAACTCCAGTATAAATATGGACTTTACATTCTAGTCCCCTGTGAAGAAAAACCCAAAAGTGAACGTTTTTGTGCCTCACCCTTTCTAACTGGGACATTTGCAAGGGAACGCAGACTGGTTATGCTGCTCCCTGATAAAAGAAAAATGTTTCTGCTGTTACCTCAGAAATTGCCTGTTATTACTGTGGCTCAGGATTTTGTAGGTAGATTTTTTTTATTTTTCATAAGGAACAGGATAACAGTAATGCCCTGGCATTGGCAATAAGCTTTAATTTTGTATTTGCATTTTTTTTTAACTTTAGATTTACATTAAAAATGTTTCTGTGTAAAGTGCTGATGTTAAGTGTTTGCATGATAAATGTTATGGCGCTTTCGTTTATATGGCAGAACATTTAAATTAAAGTGTATGAAAGACTTCTTTTAAATTCATTATTGGCTTTTGCGTATACGACGTGATTAATCGTGATTGATCAGGTAAATCATGCGATTAATTGCGATTAAAATTTTTAATCGTTGCCCAGCCCCAGTAAAAACATTTTTCTGGTGCCAGCATTTCGTGAGGCAGAAGTTGATTCATACTTCAGTGCCTTGGAGCGAATAGCTTCGCCACTCAACTGGCCAAGAGACATGTGGCCTGACCTTCTCCAATGCAAGCGGGTGGGAAAAGCACAGGAGTTGGTGTCTGCTCTTTTCTTAGAAGACAGCCTGCAATATGATGTTGGAAAGGAAGCAATTTTTCCTGCTTATGAGCTTGTTCCTGAGCCCTACTGGCAAAAATAGGAACCATAGAAAATCTAGTGGTCAAACCTTTGTCGAGTTTGCATGGGAGAAAAGCAACCTCTTTGATAAATGGTGTGCAGCTAATGATGTCAAAAATGACTTTGAGTCACTCCGTGAGCTTGTTCTTTTAGAAGATTTTAAAGACTCTTTGCCAGAGAAGGTGGTAATGTTCTTGAATGAACAGAAAGTGTCGTCATTGTCCAAGGCTGCTGTCCTCGCAGATGAGTTTGTGTTGACCCACAAAAATGTCATCTCATCTTCCCCCCCGATCGGACAGGCCTTCTGCTTCTCGTCCCACAAGAGCCGAGTCTAGCCACCTCCCCCTTGAAAAGGCTAGAGGGAAGGGACTTCTGGTTTGGCCATAAAGCGGTAGACTGCGCGACACCAGGGCTCTCGACCATCCAGGGTAAAAACTCCCCGAAAACTTGAATAACTATTGTCAGATATCATATTAACTACAAAGTGATCAGGGGAACGTTGGAATGGGAAGGAAAACTCGATTCAACCAAAACAGAAACACGGTAACAGACAATATGGCGGAACTACCAGCTTGCTCTGAAACAGAGGGAGATGGCGAAACGAACTCCTCGTGACTAACGACGCGAAAAAGGGCTCGGACATAGAAATTATTAGCAAGGAGATACGGGATTTAAAAACGGAATCAAAAGAAGTCCTTCGCACGTTTGGAGAAACACTGAGGAACGACGTGGAAAAAGACTTGGACGACTTCAAAGACGAAATAAATCAACAACTTGCGAAAGTCGTCACCGAACAGGAGCTCCAGACCGGCAAGATCAACGAGGCTGAGTCGCGGATTGAAAAGCTAGAACGTGAGGGTCCTGAAAGAGCTATGGACAAAGAAAATAGAACTGGGGAATAAAGTACCGTCATTCCATCACGATTACGCGACAGAGATGGTCCAAAAGAGAAAGGAGTACAACACTGCTAAAAGAATCCTGAAGGAGAAGGGCATCCGCTTCCAGACGCCATTCACCAAGATGAGGACCCACTGGGATACGGGAACTCGAACCTACAACAGCGCAGAGGAGGTCAAGGAGGAATTGGCGAGACGCGGCCTGGCGGAGAAGACGGCGGTGGCGACGGGTGCGGAGGGGCCTGCGGCACTCGGTGCCCCGCACTACGACAGAGTGGCAGTGCAAGGAGGGATCCTGGAGGGGCTACGCATCAGCAGCGACACGAGCCAGAGAAAAGCTACAAGAGTTTCAAAGATTCTTTGATTAAATTCAGAGAATACAGGGAAGAAAGCTGGTAGGGATGTTCTAGTATGACTGGTGTTTTTAGTTGACAAATTATTAAAATTGAATTCCCATGTTAATAGAAAAGAGACTGTGGGAAGTCCGGGTCGCTCCTTTTTTTCTAACGTTGGACTCATTTAGAACGACTAAAATACTCATCTCTCTCAACAAGAGCACGACACACTGAAAAGATTTGGATATAGAAATGTTTTTTTTAGCTTGTTCAGGAAAGGCCCAAAGAGAGGTGTCACAATATTAATCTCTAATTCTATCAGTTTTGAAGTTGTTAAAAAAAATAAATGACAAAGAAGGGAGATATGTAATAGTCAAAGGGAAATTGGATGATAACTCAGTTACTTTGGTCCAGGGTTGGACAAGTGCTTTTTGAAATCACTGTTTGAGATCATAGCTGTGGAAAGTGAAGGAATCCTAATATGTGCAGGGGATTTCAACATGATTTAAAAGCTAAACTCGACACAACTAATGGCAACAGAAGTCAGACCCGCCTGTCGAAACTTGTCAACGTCTCTCTAGCCGAACTAGGGATGTTTGATGTTTGGAGGGACCTCCACCCGTTACAGAGGACTATTTTTTTTATTAACATTACAGACAGATACAGAATAGAGGAATGTAAAATAGGAACGACTGACTTGTACTGACACAGTATTAATTACCTTATTATTTGTCTAAATAAGAGGAAGAAAAACACACTTTGGAGATTAAATGTGGGTATGCTAAATAATCCAAAAACACTGGAGGAGGTTAAGAAAGAGATTAAATGCTCTATGGAGGAGAACATAGATAGTCCAGTAGACACTACCATACTGTGGGACACAATTAAAGCTGTGATGAGAGGGAGGTTAATAGCGAGGGCAGCCTATCAAAAAAAGACTAGATGTGGCGAGGGGGAGGGTCTGGTGGAGGTGGAGACAATTCTGAGTGGGTATAAAGGAAAATTAGGGGGTGGGGGCGGTTGCCTGACAACGCCACCTGGGGAGTTGCACCCCAGGAAATAAACTATAATAAAATTCCACGGGCTACACAGGTTCGTTACGCTTTGAAATTTAAGAGGACGAGACGGACTTCCAATGAAACAGCTTTATTTGACAACAATTTAAAATAGACCAAGTTTAGCTGCCTGAGTGTCAAAGAAATAAGAACCATACCAAAAAGACTGTTCAACATAAGAAAATAAGGGGAACAGGGCCAAAGAAACCAAAGAAAACTCAAAAAAGGGAATAAACAAAGCTAAGGGAATCACTACAAGCCAAAATTCACGCTATGCCAACTCCTTATTTATTCTTCGCGCACGCGCGCACGCACACACACACACACACACACACACACACACACACACACACACACACACACACACACACACACACACACACACACACACACACACACACACACAGGACCAAAACCCAAAACAAAAAGGTAACGATCACTGGGGAACAAGATATTAATGAACTAAAAAAGGAAATCAAACTATAACAAAATCGCTACTCAATAGAAAACCCAAAGTTTCACCAAAATTTCACAACAAAACAAAGAAAAGAAAACCAACCAAAGAAAGTGGTTACGCTAACAAAAGAAACAGACAAACTGAATTGTCTAAACCAAATAAACCAAAATCAAAGGAAAAGTGTCCGCGTTGTGTTGTTGTGTTGCTGTTGGAGGGCTACAACAACACAATGTCTTCGATGCTACGCTTTGTGCCGTCGCCACGGACCCCAAACTCTCGTTCTTGTTGGATGCGGGTTCTGCGCAGACTGGTGGGAGAGTTTGTGTACAGGTTTTGCAAAGGAAAAGTGTCTCCAGTTATACACACGCTCATTAAAGAGCCGACCGTGGAGGAAGCTTGTGCCGTTTCCAGCAGAATAACAGCGAAATTATCGAAATGAAAACAAATCAGAAAAACATCTCTTTGCTGTGCTTTTATTTACAAGTTGAAATTCTTCTAACTTACAAAAAATGTGAACGAAAAGGTAGAAATATAAATACGAAGGAATACGTATTTGTTCAGGGCTGCGCAAAGCCGGAGCCCTGCATTTGCTGCGCTACCCTTTTAAAAAAGGTCTCTGTTGTGTGTAATTTTAATATGTCCATCTCTTTTAGAAGAGAAAGCATCGCCCCGGTCTCATCCTCTCTCCAAATGTCAACATTCTTATTCGCGTTTGCTGGTTGTTTCGCGCCGTCTGTTTTGTTAGACAACGTAGTTGTGCGGTGGCGCGTGCGCACTTGCGTTGTCCAGTTAATCGTCCGACTAAGGCGTATACATGGCCGAGAAATTAGAATTCCAATCGCATTATCTGGGTGTCTCAATCGGAGTTCTCCGATTCCAATCGGAGTTCTCAAACTACGATCATAATCGGACTAAGGCAATAATTCAAATTTCTCTAGTACCATGTAAACGCACTGAGGGACGCAAAGATTGCACTCCGGCGCAGGTGTGATTGATGACGCGAAGGCGGGGGCAAACCCACGAGCCACATAGAGAAGAAGGTTACAAGAAGCTGGTAAACCAATGAACAACTCTGGAACAGCAACACAAAAGCAATGAGGACGATACAGTGTCACAACAAATAATCGGTGTCAGAAGGGAAATAGACGATGTCTTGAGGCTAGATGTTGAGAAAAAGCTGAAATTCATTAAACAGACCCACTATGAATCAGGCTGTAAATCAACCAAATATTAAGCAAGAGGAATAAAGGCCCAGCAAGCTTCTCATGCAATATGTAAAATTAGAGACCCATTAACGAAACAGCTACCACTTGAACCTGAAGAAATAGAGAGGGTTTTTAAAGATTACTATGAAAATCTATATACCCAACTCACGGCTAAAGAAGATTGTGAGATGAAAGAATTCCTTGACTCATTGGACCTACCAGCCATTGGAGATGAGCAAAATAGAAAACTCATTTCCAGTATAACCAAAAAAGAAATAGATGCTGCCATTAGCAGGCTTAAAATCAACCAAAGCGCCAGGTAGTGATGGGTTTCCTAGTGAGTGGTATAAAACATTTGGAGAAGAATTAACCCCGATACTCCTAAATTATTTTAATCTGACTCTGACAGAGGGCAAACGGCCTCCCTCATGGAAAGAGGCTGTCATTCCAGTTATTCCAAAAGAAGGGAAAAATAAGGAGCTTTGTGAATCGTATAGGCCCATTTCAATCTTAAATGTTGACTAGAAGATCTTTACTTCAATCATCTCAAAAAGACTTGAAAGTTTTAAGCCGGACTTGATAGATGAGGATCAGTCAGGTTTTATAACAGGTAGGCAGACTCAAGATAACATTAGACGGGACCGTCTAGGGCTGGACGATAATTCCATAACGATATATATCAATCGATAGACGTGTGCTGCGATAGGGAAAAAAGGGGTCGATAAAAAGTTTGATAGAAAAAGTTTCACTTCTAAAAGTATTTTTCAAACACAGCTCTTCCTCGTCTGTACAACGAGTGCAGGGAATCAGTGCAAAACGAGCTGTTAACCGCCACAACTTCAGACCTCTGGTCGAGTCGCACGTTCGAGCCCTATCTCAGCCTATTTTTTTTTTAATAAATAAATAATAATAATAATAATAATAATAATAATAATAATAATAATAATAATAATAAAAAAAACAATTCAGTTGTGTTTAAAAAAGGTGGTTGAATAAAAGTTTGAATTTGAATTCAGTGCTCGTGTGTTCTTTATTAAAAGTCTGTCATGAAGTAATAGTATAAAACATCCAGTTAATTAAAATATGTTTTAAATTTTTTTGATAATTATCGATATCGATCAATATGACTTTTTTTTATATCGATATGCTTTTTTTCTATATCGTCCAGCCCTAGGACTGTCCTATACATAATAGATCAGCTCCAAAAGTTGTTACTGGTGAGCCTTGACTGTGTGAATTGGAGATTTCTGTATCAAGTTCTTGGGAAACTAGGGTTCCAAGAAAAGTTAATACAGTGTATTCAAGGTCTCTACCAAGAACCTACGGCAAGGGGGAGGGTCTGGCGGAGGTGGAGACAATTCTGATGGTGGGTATAAAGGAAAATGGGGAGGGGGGGGGGGGGGGGGGGGGGGTTGCCTGACAACGCCACCTGGGGAGTTGCACCCTAGGAAATAAACTATAATAAAATTCCTCGGGCTACACAGGTTCGTTACGCTTTGAAATTTAAGGGGACGAGATGGACTTCCAATCAGACAGATTTGGGAAGATGTTCAGCCTTTAATATGGATTTTGAGACACGAATTGAAGTGATAAAAATGAATGTACTACCGAGACTGCTGTACCTTTTCCAATCCATCCCACATTTGATTCCAGAATCACAATTCAGACACTGGGACAAACTCATATCTAGATTTATTTGGGCCGGAAAGAGACCGAGGATCAGATATAAGACACTCCAGCTGCAAAAGGAAGAGGGAGGGTCGTCCTTGCCTGGCCTCTTGAATCATTTGAGGCTGCCGCTTATGCTGCGGCACTTCCTGCCGCTGCTGCAGGATTTGCTCGCTTGCTATTTCGGCAGCTTAATGAAGTCTTAACCTTGCATTCGCCCCCTGGTGGTTGGATGACTGAATGTGCTTGATTTGACATGTACGGTAGCCGGCTTTTTAAATGTTAGTATCGCCGACGATCACCTTAATTTAATCGTGGCCGCCAATATCGTGATCGTGATTAAAATTTGATTAATTGTGCAGCCCTATATCAAACTACTAATGTGGCCTTCTCTTGATCCCAGATTTGAACCAGGAACCACAGACATTGAATACAGACGATGGTGGGATAGGAGTATAACTGCAGTATGCACACTCGTTCACAAGGGGGTTTTAAAAAGTTTTGGAGAGTTAAAAAAGGAATTTGGACGAGGAAACAAAGATTTCTTTCGATACATGCAATTAAGAGATTACTATTGTAAGACAGTCAAATCCACATCCTGAAGTGTTTTCTCTAACAATGGAAGTTCTTCAAAGACGGGGGTTACAACTGTATCAATCTCACCTATTGTAATTAACTAACATGATTTACATGTCGCGGGAAAGGAACCCCCGAGGGCCAAAAGGTATCTCCTTGTGTTTGTTGGATTTGCATTCAGGGACTGTCTCTGCCTTTTGTTTAGAACTTTCAATTGAAATGTTGTGAGTGTCAGTGCGAGAGGTATGAAGGTCTTGGTGATCTATTGTTGCTGTGGAAAATTACCCCTGATGACCAAAAGGTTCCCGAGTAGGAAGAGTTGATCTGATTTGAATCTTTTAAATATGCATTTTAGCAGTGTCTCTGTTCTGGGAGGATATTTAAGGGAAGGAACAAGAATCTGAAGCTCTCTTCTTTTCTCTCTCCTTTTCTGGGACCCACTCTCTCTCTCTCTCTTTTTCCTCTCCTTTTCTGGAACCCACTCTCTTTCTTGATTCTCTTTTTCTCTCTCTCTCTCTCTCTCTCTCTCTCTCTCTCTCTCTCTCTCTCTCTCTCTCTCTCTCTCTCTCTCTCTCTCTCTCTCTCTCTCTCTCTCTCTCTTCTTCTTTTTCTTTGACTTCTTGATTTGTTTTACCATCATTTTTACACAACCGGTCTGTTACATTTTTGCTGCATTTTTACTCTGGACATCGCAATAAACTGGTATGTTATCCATTCCCCTTCAATATTAACTTGTTGAGACTTTTGTTTCTATGTGGAGAACAATCTGACATCAGATATTGATTTAGTCTTCAGTTATATGGTAAATTCATTTGAGTAATGCTTGTACTCTTTACCTCTGAGTTGAATAGAAAAGATTGAGTGTCATGTTTTTCTAACTATTGAGTTGGAAGATATAAACCTCTGAATAGCTCAACCTAGATGTCTGGGCTGTTCTTCTATGTTAAGAAGGTCACTGAATGCTTTGTCTATATCTGCCATCACTGAACTAAGATAGGGATTAATCAGAATCCCAAAGACCTTAGTTATATGGTAAGTTTCACTGGACATTATTCAAACCCTTAACCTCTGAGTTGGTCAGATAAGATTGGGTATCATGTTCAATAACCTCTGAATACTCCAACCCAGACATCAGGCTATTCTTCCATGTTTAATGAACAAACTGAATAGTTTTGTTAATTTATAGAAGCCATCCCTGAACTGAAGACTAATGTCAGATCACGAGAATTTTATTATTATTGAGTCTATATTCTTAATTGTTAATCAAGTCTTTCTCTCAATCAATGTATAAAAGTAAAGTTATTATTATCAAATGGAGTCAGATTAAATTAATTATTATGTATTTTACTTTGAAATCCTCACCTTGACACCGGAACGACGGAATACGTATTGGGGAGATATTACTATTTGTGTCTAGATATTTCCTCCCCTACAATGGTCAGCGTTTAATATGGATTTTGAGACACGAATTGAAGTGATAAAAATGAATGTACTACCGAGACTGCTGTACCTTTTCCAATCCATCCCACATATGATTCCAGAATCACAATTCAGACACTGGGACAAACTCACTGGCATTAGTAGGAGACATAAGAACTAAATCAGCTCAACAAAGCCAAAATTACATCACATCACATCACCTCTCTCTCTCTCTCTCTCTCTCTCTCTCTCTCTCTCTCTCTTCTCTCTCTCTCTCTCTCTCTCTCTCTCTCTCTCTCTCTCTCTCTCTCTCTCTCTCTCTCTCTCTCTCTCTCTCTCTCTCTCTCTCTCTCTCTCTCTCTCTCTCTCTCTCTCTCTCTCTCATCATTTGAGGCTGCCGCTTATGCTGCGGCACTTCCTGCCGCTGCTGCAGGATTTGCTCGCTTGCTATTTCGGCAGCTTAATGAAGTCTTAACCTTGCATTCGCCCCCTGGTGGTTGGATGACTGAATGTGCTTGATTTGACATGTACGGTAGCCGGCTTTTTAAATATTAATATCGCCGACGATCACCTTAATTTAATCGTGGCCGCCAATATCGTGATCGTGATTAAAATTCGATTAATTGTGCAGCCCTACATCAAACTACTAATGTGGCCTTCTCTTGATCCCAGATTTGAACCAGGAACCACAGACATTGAATACAGACGATGGTGGGATAGGAGTATAACTGCAGTATGCACACTCGTTCACAAGGGGGTTTTAAAAAGTTTTGGAGAGTTGAAAAAGGAATTTGGACGAGGAAACAAAGATTTCTTTCGATACATGCAATTAAGAGATTACTATGATAAAAGAATCAAACCAACATCATCTGGAGAGGGCAATATAGTGATAGATATTCTGATCGCAGCCTGTAAAAAGATGAAGAGAAAAATCCTTTCTAAAATCTATCAGGGCCTTCAGAAACAGAACAGCAACAAACGCAGGATACATCAAAGCCAAATGGCAGAAAGAACTAAGCATGGAAATATCAGAGGAAGGTTGGCGTTCCATGTGGGATGCACAGCATTCATCCACAAGTTCAAAGAAGTGGTGAACAATTGGTTGGAAAAATTTGATCCGTTTCTTCATATAAAAAGTAAGGGTGTCAACGCAGCTTTATCGCCGACAATTTTTTTTATCGCGCGATTAACGCACACGGTGCTTTTTGAACCTTTGGCCGCTCCGTAGATTGTGGAAACGGGAAATTAATTGACTCACAGCACACAGTCATACGCTTGCAGCCGGCTTGTAAGCACAACAAAAAAAAAGAAAAAGACACTGAGCGTAGATGAGCACTAGGAAGGACTAACATGGATAAGGCGTCAATTGTAAATGGAAAGTTCCACTTCAAAACCCTGCCAGATGGCAGTCTTGACAGGACAAAAGTGATATGCATTTCCTGTAAAGCTGTATTTAGTTTCCACCGGAGTACGAGCAGTCTTACGTTTCACTTGTCTGCGAAGCATACAGCTGACTCGGAGAGCCCTCCGCCCCCTTCTGAGGTAAAGCAAACCACGTTGGATGGTGTGGCACGGAGACCACTGGCCGCGTCCACCACACGCCAACTTTCAACAGCGGGGGCTAAATGGGTGTGGCTACGGCTTGCAGGCCAATTAATGTGGTGGAGGACGAGGGTCTGTGCGATATCATATATATTATACTGACTATGGATGAATATGACACTGACTGGATGATTATGGCACTGACTGTGGATTACTATGGATGCTGAACAGCTGTTATAGGCTATACTGCCTAACTGCACTATATCAGTTGAGTCCTGTACTATATTGCACTGCCCCCTGTTTAATGCACACTTTATTTATTGTTTTGATTTAATTTAATTGATTTTGTGCATCACAGTTTGATGCAATGCATAAGTGTCATCCTTTTGTCTTAATGGCTGCTGAAAAAAGGGGATGAATAGTTCAAGTTGGAGTTGAAAAGTAAAATAGAGAAATTTTGGTAGTACTAGTAATCATTACTATGTAATGTTACAGTTATGCCCATCTGTTATCTTTGTTGGGCTTGAGTTTATGATTATTTTTTTTTACCCTGTGCATCTTTTGTTTTGTTAGTAGTACTTGTCATTGCTCCAACACGAATAAACATGCTGCATCCCACTAGATGGCGCATTTGCCTTATTTACAAGCACCACGGTCATCAGAGCTGATCTCTGCTACTCTCAGCAGTGTGCATCTACTAAGGTCTACTAAGATTCCACAATCTATTACACCTCGTGAGCAAAACAGGCTACAGGTAAAATTAAACATCTTCAGTTGAGCAACTCAGGCAAGTTAAACTGATTTAAAAACAAACAAACATTATAATACTAGGAAAAGAATCCTCTATATGTCAATAAATACAACAGATTGAATACGAATAAAAAAAAAAATGCTTACTTTAAATAAGAAAATCCAACAAACCAACAAGTGCAACACTAAAGAGCAAACCAACAATCAAAATAATGCTTAATTGCCTTAGTTTCGTCCCACACTTATCAGCTTAGCTACTAAGAATAACACACATTATTCACCTGGACAGAAGGAGGTTCTGAGGAACGTGTTGGTCCTGGAGCTTCCTGGTCAGGATGTTCGGGAGATCCCTCTGGCTCAATGTCTGGAGCGCCAACATACTTTAGAATTGCTCCTGCAGAGACAAAGCTCATTAGATCATCAAGCAAAACAGATCAGAAGCGCATTTTCCTATTTTATTATTACAGTGATGTTGAAAATTAAAAATGAATTTGTTTTTAAATTAAACATTATGGTTGCAGTGTCCCTTTAAAGCTTTTACCCAATTACAAAACTGTCATTTTTAAGAGTTTTTGGCATTACTTTACACACTGTACTAGTTAAAGTAATAAAACTAAGATAAATGACCCACTGCCACAACAGTCTAAAATAGTCAACACCATGCCAAATAAAGTATTTCCATAAAATATTTCTTTGAATTCTAAAACAGTAGCACATTTCTAATGAAGGGCCTACAAAATACAAACTAAGCTTAGTAAATTCATCCTAAGTTAAGGCTAAAATAACATTAAGAGTCAAATATGTGAGAGACAACTTCCACTGAACAATAACAGGGGACTGACTACAACAACAACTACAACATGCCCTCCCTCCCGCCCTCCCTGTTAGAATGTGAATGAACGGGTGTGGAGTCAATCAGTCATTCCCATGGCAGGATAGGCCAACATGGCAGGATATGGTCAACTTTCATAAAACAAACAAAAACGCTGATTCATGACGAACAAATATTAGCCAGCCAGCTAACATTTATCCGACGCTAGCTAGCTAGCTGGCTAGCAGGACAAATAAACAAACTTGGGGCGCGGGGGGGGGGGGGACAACAGCGTTTCACCTCCACCTCTCCAGCCCACATCACAAACAAATAACTTACCTTTCTCCTTTGCAAGTTTTTCTTGATCGGTTTTCTTTTCCTTCCGTTTTTCCGCACCGCTGGGATAACTCCTTTTTGATGCCATTACGGTTTTTGTTTTTAATCCTCTCGCTAACGGGAACGAATGGTAGCTGTCAATCATACCTGTCGGCGTCGCCTGCCCTCCACGTCACTAACTGAGTGACAGTGCGGCAAGCCCCCAGAGTCCCCAGATGGCATCCCATTCCTTTCAATGAAGTTGCTCACCCAGCGCATGGCTCCCAAAAACTTTTTGACTTCCGCATTGATGGGATAATAGAGCATGCGCAGTTGTGTCAGTGTGGAGACCGTCACTGACAGACGTGCGCGCTCACGAACCAGACAAAATTCAACGTGGAAATCAATGTATTTTTTACGGAACAACTGACGATGTTTCTATATATAATAATAATAATAATAATAATAATAATAATAATAATAATAATAATAATAATAATAATAATAATAATAATAATAATAATAATATACTATTATTTGTGTATTAAACAAGTGAGCAATGAACTGAATAATAAATAATAATTCTTTGAAGCAACTCTCTATGGACCATAACAGCACTGCCACACATATTTTTTAATTAATAACCTCTTTGGAAAGCAGACAAAGTAATGAAATGATTGGTCTATTTATTTCATCAGAACTAAAAAATAAAAAATAAAAACTGAACGATCTTGAAAGTTCCTCCCTTTCTCTTGCACCTGTCGACCGGTCAACTTTTGGCTTCTCTACAGTGTTCGAGAAAATGCCGACCTGTGCTGCAATTAACTGTGTCACCCGATCAACAAGCAAAGGGTGCAAAGGACCCACGTTACTTCGGTTAGAATGATTAATGAAATGACTGTAAGGCACTTTTATGCCGCTGACGTTTTTATGTACGTACGTCCGTGTGTGTAGCTAACACAAATTTGCAAATATTTTGTCGTCCTCATGGAATTAAACAGCACACCATGTTAATTTATCAGTGAGTGCTCTCTCTTTTCATGCAACTCATCACGCTTAACATGTAATGCTGAATCATGAAAGCTATGGAGCAAAAAATAATAATTACATAAACCACGAGTGAAATAAAATGTGTCATTCATTCAATAAAGATTTCATTCATTCATCTTCTATACCCGCTTATTCCTATTCAGGGTCATGGGGGTCTGCTGGAGCCTATCCCAGCTGTCTTAGGGCGAAGGCAGGGTGACACCCTGGACAAGTCGCCAGTTCATCGCAGGGCCACATAGAGACAAACAACCATTCACACTCACATGCACACCTACGGACAATTTAGAACGTTCAATTGACCTCACATGCATGTTTTTGGAGTGTGGGAGGAAGCCAGAGAACCCGGACAGAACCCACGCAGACACAGGGAGAACATGCAAACTCCACACAGAAAGGTCCCAGGTCCAGGCCCCGGAATCAAACCCACGACCTTCTTGCTGTGAGGCGGCAGCGATAACCACTGCACCACCGACTATTTTATTACTTAGTTGAAAATGCCATTTTATTTCATTTAACAAAGCATATCATTATTTCATCATGCATTTAATTTTTTTTTTGTGGTCCTGTGTTTTAGTGCTTCATAATTGTATTCTGTTGTCAAATTTGCCCATCAAAGTCAGATTAGTAATCCTGTACATCAGTTTAAGGAAAACCAATTCTAGGTAATGGATTGCAGATCTTGTAGTGACCTGTTACAATGGAAAGAAATGTATACATAATAAGTACGTCTGTGTGCCCGATATTTTAGCTAACACTAAACTTTCTGCACAACTGTCTGCATTGTGTTCAAGCTTAAATGAGTTAAATATGTTTGCATACCCAATTTTAAGTAAAATTACACAAAAAAATTTTTTGGAATGTTTTGCTTTTTACAGCTTTCCTTTTGGGGACAGAAAAAGGTTGCACAAATGGGTGGAAAATGTGAGAAGAAAAAACTGGACACCCAATGACAACTCCAGGCTGTGTGCTCTTCACTTTGAGGAGAAATCTTTCATTTTGCGTGGTGAGAGAAAGTGCCTAACTTCAACAGCTGTCCCAACCATTTTTAGTTTCTTCAAATCAGGTAAGAGCATGGCTACCAAACAAAAGGTAAGTAAGTCACACACACACCCACACACACACACGTGATTTTGGTGTCAGAGATCTTGGAAGAAGACAGTTTTCTAGTGATTCAGGAACCATGTGACAGCCATATTGTGTCTGATGTACATGTAGAGGTCACAAATGATGTACAGATCACCAATGATGAAGAGGTCACAAATGATGAAGAGGTCACAAATGATGAAGAGGTCAGAGCAACAATGAAGGGATTTTACATTGACTGCTCAGTTAACATGTTCAATGTTAAAATATTCACATAAAAAAAACTTGAAAATCGTTACGGCAGACGTAAAAAAAAATTTGTAAGAAAGTGTTGAAACTTATTTTGGTACTTAGTCACCAAAGGTTTTGCCCGCTCAGCCCTCACCAACCTTCTTGGATATCTGGTGAGCGGGACAGGCCCGGCCAACGCACACTCTGTACTGGGACTGCAGTGATTCACAATCACCGCCTACCCACACAGAAACCACTAACGCATGCGTTCCGTCCTGGACTGGAACCGTTCGTGGACGACAAGAAAAAACACCTTAGTCACTGTTATGTCTGGAAAAAGAACAATTACTTCTCACCCGATCTCCGGATTAGCACTTTCTCTCCAGGTTCGTTGGATAGACGTGAAGCCGATCCTCTCGTCTCTGAATGCTTGGTTCGAGGTAGAGGGGGAACGAGGAGTTTCCTCCGTCCTGGTCCGCGGCCCTCGACGTCCCAGAGTTTCACTGACGGGTCTCCAGCTATCCTGTTCGTGACGCCAAACTGTTGTGGAAAAGAGCAAAGCTACCGATGCAGAAATGCTGAGTAAATAAGTAATTTAATGAACATGAAATAAATGATCGGATATCCGAGGCACAAACAAAGTACAACCAACAGAACAGATGCAACAGGTGCAACAGCTCGAATGAATGCCAGTGCGAGTGCAAAGAGAGAAGGAAGAAGAAGGTCTTTTATACAGCGGACCCGCAGGGGACGAGATAAGGAAGAAGGAGGGGAGGATGAGAGGAGACCAAACAACGAATACCTCACCCTGGCGGGCCACGAGGAGAATGTCTCCAGAAGGTTATACAGTGAAACTAACAGATTACACGGGAGACCAAGAATACTTATTTTCCATTACATGGTTCAAGTGAACCGCTGGATTCCAGGAAAAGGCTTCGTCACCGTCAACCTAGTTAGACATAAGCTTTACTAACAATTAATTTAGCATGCTAATAAACAACGAAACAAGGCGGCGTCCATTTTTGTGTAGGGGCATTGGAGGAGAAAAACGTGCAGTTAACACAGACATGGACAAACCTGCTGCGTGTCTCTGTCCGGCCCGCGTGAAGCCAGTCATACCCCCCCCAACGAAACTTTGTCGGTACAGAACTTTGCCGAGTTAGGAGAGACAGCAGGCTCGATTTGTGGCAGTGGCACCCGTTCCGCGACTGCCGCGGCATTCGCTGCGACTGCCGGAAGTGTCACTGCTTGGTGCCGGAAGTGTCGATGCTCGGTGTCGCTAGCAGTCACGGCATTTGTGGCATTTGCTGCGACCGTTGCTTGCTATTTGTTATTTTAATTTAAAATACCAGTACTTATGCTCCTTTATGTGCATTTAAGTGCCGTATTCACTTATTCTTTTACTTTATATGCACCTCTTAATTATATTTATTTTGTTTTCTTTACAATATCCACGTTTTCATTTACTCATATGATATACTTCATCGGATCTGTGTTTATTATCCTCTTTTCGAGTTTGTAATGTCATAATTTCAATAGAAAAAAAAAATTGCTGCGACTGCCGGAAGTGTTGCTGCTCGGTGTCGCTAGCAGTCGCGGCATTTGCTCCGACTGTTGCGCGCTATGTGTTATTTTAATTTAAAATACCAGTCCTTATTCTCCATTATGTGAATTTAAGTGCCCTATTCACTAATTATTTTACTTTATATGGACCTCTTATTATTACTGTACTTTATTTTAATATTTATGTATAATATTCATTTTGTTTCCTTTACAAAATCCACGTTTTCTATTTACTTATATGATGTATTAATTTTTATCAGTGTTTATTATCCCCTTTTAGAGTTTGTAATGTCATCATTTCAATAGAAAAAAAACTTGCTGCGACTGCTTTCGCAGCTCGGTGTTGCCAACAGTCGCAGCACTTGTTGCGACTGCCTGAAGTGTCGCCGCTTGGTGTCGCTGGAGATGCTGTTATTTGTGCCGCTGTTCGCTGGAGGTGACACTGTAAATGTTATAGGGATTTTACAAACCACTGACCATCTTATTTTTATTTATTTATTTATTTTACAAAGAATCTGATTGCTTGGAAGCAAAAATGTCCTTTAAATAATGTTAGATAATTGATTAATAGATCGATTGAGTTTAACTCCAGCCTCTCTCTCTCTCTCTCTTTCTCTCTCTCTCTCTCTCCCTCTCTGACATTTTTACATCATTTTCTCACTGTTGCCTGCCATAAGTGTTTCATAATTTTGAGGAACCTAACCCTTAACATAAAATTTTAATTTGTGTAATGAGTTGACATTTCTAGGTGATGAACTATGCCGTCTTTAAAACCCTGAAGTAAGTATATTTCCACCTTTGAAACACAATGACACAAAAGAGATTGGAAGTCTTTTTAATAAACATCACTCCTCCTCAAATTTCGAAAACACCTTGAGGTGCATTTGGTCAACAACATGTTTGTTGAATAATTCAAAGTCTTCCTTTTTTTCGAATTCAAACATAAGCATTTCAGCTGATGAACATTCCTCATATCCACTCTCCCAGGATTTTAGTTCCACGAGCAGCTCTTTTTTCGTTTGGCTGTCCATGTGGAGGACAGCAGGGAGTTCAAGTGCACCCTCAAACTTTGTCCGGCGGCACCAGTCAGCTGCAGCAATGGCATGCCTTATAAGGACACTTTCCTGCAGTAAAGATGAAAACATGGTCCAGGTATTATATTGATGTAATTTCCAGCTATTGCTTAACATTTAGAAAGGAATTACTGTACACCAATAACAAATCTTTCATATTTCGTAAGTAAGAATTCTGTCTTTGGTACAGTATATTGAGCAACCTAAAATCAAATGTTCATTCACAGAAATAAGTAATGGGTATGTGATTGAATGACATTTGTTGGAGCTTGATCACTACCCTTAATTTAGTTGCCTACCAATGCCACAGTATAGTGAAGTGATGCTGCATTGTCTTATGATGACACAAACATACATCTTATGGAAAGGTTATATGGGTTTTATAAGGTTAATGGTATTTTTTGGAATCCCTCAGGTGGACCTAGGAGGTGGTGAGGGATCTCTTGATTTCCAATAAGACACCACTACAATCTTCTTCCAGAAAACCAGAACAAGATAGATGGATCGACTTAATCTGCCAGGTTTTTATTCAGCTCCACTGTTATTTTTTCACAGGAAAGAACTGATCTTGAAAAAAATAAACAGATGTCCAGGCTTCAGATGGCATAATTTAACATTCATAATGTTCTGAAGTCTGGAATTGTGTATTGCCATAACGATTTCTGCCATTAGGTGTCACCATTGAGCAAGTTAAGCAAGTTAAGTGTGCTATGAAAGTATATACTTTTATAATAAAAGCTGTTATACAAAATTATTATTATGTTTCATACTAACAAGCAATATCACTTTCTGAGCGCTTATACTGTTAAGTGCAGTAATAGTAGCAGCAATTACCTCTTCTGCATTCTCTGTCTGCTCTTCCACACTGGAAAAAAAACCAAAAACATGTGTAAATGGACTGGTGCAAAACCACTATTTGCCACAAGTGGCATAATGGATTAGATAATGTCACATATTTGGGAGTACGCCCACAATGCAAATAATGTTGGGTACCTTTTCTCCCCCTTCGCAGATGTGCTCTTCAGAAGAATAGATTCAGCACGATAGCGACACATGTTGCTGTTGAGTTGCAACCACTGAATCAAAACCTAAAAACCCAAAAAAGGAATATCAATATTTGCAACAAGTGTGTAAAATAATAACAACAATAACCATTTTGAATACATCAGTCTTTTATAAATTCATTTTGCAGTGGGACTTGAAACTTTAAATCATGCTTTACTTTGTTGTAGTTGTAGTGTTTCTCAGAATTGTATTCTCAAAATTCAAAAAAGTCAATTTACAAACGCTTTTACAGGCATATGGCATTCGTCATTCACTAACTTTTGCTTTAAACATGAAGTCTTGTTGAAATTTAGAATTATTTGCATAACCTCATTAGCTCACCTCTGGCAAGAGGACATCAGTGACAAACAGCTGCTTCTCAGATACTGTTCCAGGCATGGATAGAAGTTTCTCTAAGCGCTGGCTCATCTGCTCTGTCTGGGTAACAAGTAAAGAAACATGAACATCCATCTATATTTGGCATGGTGGTCAGACACCGACAAATTGTGAGATGATATATTCACTCCCCCCACCTAAAGTCACTGAATGCATCATTTCAGTCATGTAACTAGCCTGTAATAGTTTCAAATTCTTTAAACACTTTATAACCCCCAAAACTGTCTTCAGGAACCCTGTGCTCTGTTATTTTTCATCCACCTTTATCCATGTTTTTGTTCTGAATAAATTGTATCTGTTATTGATTTTCTGAAAGTCAATAAAAATATACACTTATAAAAAGTAATTACTTGTGTCAGCTAACAGATGTGTTTTCAAAGTCACAAATAGTCTATATAACAACTGTAATTTATCTCCCTTCCCAGGGTGTAAAAAACCTTTGCAATGCGTGTGCATCTTTGCTGTTGAAATATTGTGTGATATTGTGCCGTCCTTAATTACAATGTTTGATTTTAGCCAAATAAATAAAGAAATAAGAATAACAATAACAAAAAGTGCAATAAGACAATAATAACAGACAACACCACTAACCTTCAGGTTGTTGAATACAGTGAAATTTTCACTGTATTGTTTCTTAATGGCAGGGTCAAACCCCCTGTGTCTCCACAGATACATTCTGTTGGAGAGAACCTGCCCACTCAGCAAGTTTATCTCTAAATCCTGTCGAATTTCAGATGCATATTTACAGTTAGATTAGGTTTTCACCTGCTGCAATCAGGGAATGACATTTATGAGACAAAACATAGTACAGCTCATTGAAGAAAGGTTCACAGTAGGCCTGATATGTCATTCATTACCTTTATCTCTTCATCTGGCAGAATGTCGCCTACTTTAATTGACTGCAGGATGTTGTCTCTGTTTTAAACAAAACATTGCCAAAATTTAAAATGTTGCTTTGAAATAATACACTTTAAATAACCCAATGTATGTAATTGGTAATTGACAACAATATGTACATATAACTAGCATGATGTCTTGATTGATGATTGGGTAACATGTGTTCAAGAGCTAAGAATCTCTTGTGCAAATAGCTTTCTATGTGTTACAAAAGTAAGTAATCATTGATTACCGGGTTATTTAATTTGGCAATTGTTTATGTTATCCACAGGAATTCCTACTGCTGTGGACCCATAATGAAATGAAATATATTCTATCTCTAATATTTAATGTAAAGGAACTGAAAATGACTTGACACATTAAGGTAAATTCCTCCCTAATGCTCTTTGTCAAACTAATACAGTAATAATGTTGACTTCAGTGGCGGCCATGGCTCTGATATGACATTATTCTTACACATCTTGGATTACATGGCATCCGCAAAAGAAATCCTTTGATGTCCAGTCACCCTGAACACCAGCACACTGGAAATGCAGCCAATATTTGCAAACACTGCATTGAACCCATGCAAATGTCTTGACGTCTTCATGGAAAACACTGGTGGAAAACAAAAGTGGGAAAGCTTTAACAATAGTCTACAAGACAAGATGCACAATCAAGTTTATCCATTTCATTTGACTTAAGACAAAATGATCTAGACAACTGTGCTATGCTATGTCGACTAAGTAAAGCTATACCATGCAAATGAACTACAGATAAGCTGTCTTTTTTATCTACACACCTGGTTGTCCCAGTTGCTCGCTGGAACAAACATGATTTTATTTTCCATGCCAAGCAATGGCTGCTGGAGTCTTCTTGTTTGGCATCCGCTTCCTGCAGCCTTGCTTCTTTTTTTTTTCGACCTTTAACCGGTCTTCTTTAGTCGGTGGGAAGTCCTGTACAACAAGACCTATGCTGTAACAATTTTTTTGTTACCAGTATAGATTTTTGACATATTCATTCATCAATTAGTCTCACCTCAGTATTCAGGTTTTTGATCATCTGGGTTGCATGGTGCAGACGCAGAGTCCTGCACTGATTCAAGGTCAAGGATTCAAGTCGCCTTGACATCTGTAACCTCATTTTCAGCCGCCTGTTTTGAAAGAAAATAAATTACATTTATGAACCTATAGACCACACATGCACTGAACCGAACATAGTAGGAAACTCACAGAACACACAAAAACACCACAGTTGACGGAGGCCTGCTGCTTCCACTGTTGAGGAAACTTTAAACTCCAGCCTTGGAGTCCACCAGAGAATCTGAAGACATGTCTACAAAGGAAGAAGGTGGCCATCGTTTAGGGTTACCATACAGTTAAATTCCCTTTCTAATAAATTTGACATTTTAAATGAAATGCTACTTCCCCCTTTACCTGAGAAGGTCCATGTCACTGTCTTCAATCCTTGTGTAAATCACCAGGGAATCGTAAATTCGGATTTCTTTTATGATGAAGTCAAACACCTTTAAGACAATAAATGTGTTATCACTGCTGTACATATACAAATGTATAACTGATTTTTCTAGCTCAACTTGCATGAGTTTATATGTAGGTCATTCTATAGATTATGGCTTTAGATATTCCAGCATCATTTAAGGTTGAAGAACAAAAGCGTTTGAGCCAAACTGTCACACAGAAATATTTACCTTTCCAATTCTATTAAAGTGAAACAATTAAATGAAAGCTTGAAAGTTTTGGTGGCTCACCCAAAGAATGAAATGGTTGTCTGTCTCTGGTGTAGAATGACCCACATTTCTTGGCAGGAAAATCTTGTCTGCGACCTGTAGCACGCCAATAACATGAGGTTTGACAAAACAATCAATCTTCGTAGCAGAAGTGTTTTGTTGTTTCGACAAAAATTCTCCTTTCATGAAAAAAGGACCTACGGGAATGTGTTTCAAAAGAGCATCACTGACAGCTCCACTCTTCTGCCATTCACGGTGCCATAAAATGTAGTCAAACTGACCCAAAGAACCACACTAAAAAAGAAAACATCACATCAATGTTTAAGTAAAATTTGTTCAGACGTTAAAAACATATAGGCAAGTAGGAAATTAAAATGTATTACCATGTGCTCTCGAGCCAGCTGTGCTACTCGATAGTTTACCGCCTGTAATTCAATATACGTGTTAAAAAACATATCTGAATTTCTGATAAAGAAATAAAAATGCAGACACTGCAGTAAATGTCATAACAACTCATTTCATTTCACCAGTAAAATGTATCTTCTCTTACATCATCAGTCAGCCATGGCATACGCAGTGAAGACTGTCCCAACAACTCCGGTGGGCAAACGCTCCGAAGGTCCTTTGTAGTCAGTGGGAATCGCCGAGTACAACTGGCCAGGATTTGATGTTCATCCCGAGACCCACTGAAAAGTTCCTTCAGTTTTGCCTTCATAAACACATAAACACATAAACACATGGAATGGGAACTGTAATCACCTATAACTTATGGCTTCACTTAGGACCAAAGGAAAACTACACAGAGTGTGATTACCTTATCGTTTTCCCCAACAGCATAAGATTGTGCAACAAATGACGTTGCACTGTGTTCCCAGGTCGGTCCAACTTGGGCAGACTGTATGCTCTCTCCTAAAAAAAAAATAAAAAATGGGGGGTTAGGGGAGAAATAACTCCTGAAAAAAATGATTTACATTGTCATACATACGTATATGTTCACCCCTTTTTGGGTCACACCAACAGGATAACAGACAGTTGTACATTCTTAACATTTTATCACTCTGTCTACTTTAATATTATTGACAATTACTCTGTAACATCATATACTGACCAAACTTACCAGCAGACTGGAGACCCAGCATCCCATACAGGCCAATACACAATTGTGTATTACACAATGCGTCCATTTCGGCCTTGAAAGCCCTGTTAATTTTTTCATTGTGCATGTCAATCAGCACCCTCACCGTCTGCTTAAAGTGTGCCTCTTTCGTCTGGCACAAAGAGTATTTCACAGACGCAAGTTCTCGATTTAACTGCTCTGCAACAGAAGAGTTAACTTCCGCTCTGAGGGTGGGACATATGTTGAGGCTTCTCATTTTTTCTTCTGGACGTTTCTGATTTTTCTGATGAAACCTGTCATACAGGGAGTATCTGTCATGAGTTCTCGTTATCGGATGTATCCCTGACGTTATGTCCCTTTCTGGCAGGAGTGGGAATGGGGACCTCAGGTTATTTATCCACTCCAAATCAACTTTTAGTTCTTTCTTGGCTGCCAGTTTGATATTTTCAGTTGTTGGGGCACACAGTCTTCCATCATGTGGTTGGAAGGATAACTGTTTTGTGCGATTATTGGTGTGCCGAGCAACCTGTCCAGCTACATCGGAAATGTAACAAGTGGGAAATTGCTTGAAGCTTAGCAGCCCGTCTGTGTGGTCTCTTGCCGACTCCGTCCAGAAGAGAAAGTTCAAATAATAGACAACACCATGCACGCAGGAAAAATGAAGGACACCACCTGAAGAAAAAAAACAACAACATGGAAGACTACATTAATATTATTCGAAGGTAACAACAAAACAGGAAATTCACAAAACAAATTATGACTCACCGCCGGCTTTCTGTAGCTTCACAAAAAGCTTGGGGTACACATCCTTAAAGTTTAAAAGCTCCTGAAGCCTGTTCATCATATCGGCAATTGACCCCTCAGAAGACACACCCACGGTGTAACAAGCGTCCTGGAGATCTTTTTTCTGAGGCTGAAAAAGAGCCATTTACATGATATGAAGCACTCATCACATCAGCATCTTGTACTTAACACCCAGAAAAAAAATATTGTGAGGACTGGCAACACTGCATGGAGGATTATAGTCAAAGTAACAAACTTTGCACAGTACTTTGCATACCTTTTTAGAGTCAATGATCTCAAGTATGATGTCCTCATTTAATTTTTTATTGTGATGCTTGATCTCATCTGTCCTTTTTTTTTTAGGGCCTTCTTGACCTCGGTTTTAGGGAGAATATTTCCCACTCTGGTGTTTTCTCCCATCCATGGTGCCAAAGTGGAGTGGCCAACAGATGTACAATATGGATTTGTTAGAGACGATCCTATTTGTGAAAAACATGTTATTATTAATATTATTATTATCATTATTATTGTTATTATTATTGATTTATTTTATTTTCAAAAAAAATATTTATATAGCAACCATTTACAAAGGTTTATGGTTGGCATAATTTTTGCTCTATTCTCCATTTTTTATCATCTAGAGCATGAAGAAGTCCGTTTAAATGTCCCAACTGCAAGTAAAATTTTTAAATTGATTGCAAAGGCATGAAAATCACACAACTTTTCAAAAAAAGAGCACATTCACTGCTATCAGTATGTTATTCTAACAAAGAGGCAAAGTATTCCAAAGCAACAACATTCAGAAGGAAGTTATGATTAAAAATGTCATATGGGCACGGGTTGTGTGTTTAAGTTATCACATATGCTTACGTGGGACATCAAAGGCCAGTTTCCAATTTGCATCTCCAATCACCACAGCTGGGTGGTATCCACACTGGTAACAATAGTAGTCATATTTGAAACTAGTTAGGGACAAAAAGTGGTGGAAGGCTCTCCTCACTAGCTGATGGTGGTAGCGGTTGCCATTGAAGAATGACAGAGTGTCCAACATGCGTCCACTGGTTGTCTTGTTCTGTAAACACATTGAAGTTTTCAGTTAGTCTTTATGTATACGGGCAACTGTATTACACAAAGGATTTCTGGCTGCCTTACCGCCAAACCGGACAGCAGAAGCTCACACAGTGGCAGTGTTAGAAACACACAGTTGTTAAAGTTGTGGAATCCGGATGAATATTCTTGGAACCTCACAACATTTTTACAAACTGGGCACTCTTTTGTAGCGACAGAGACACCTGTCGATAGAAATAATTGTATCAAATTGTATCAAGTTTTTTTTTTTTAACAATAAATGAATGTTAATCAGGTATTATTTTTACATGGACACAAAGTCTTCCATTCTTTACCAAATATTGTTATATCATGATGTGGTTAAACATGCTTAACTATTGAATTTCTTTTTTTAAATTGACTGACCTTTTTTTACATAATTAATTCCATACACCATAGCCTGGGTGGTTGCTATTCAGGATGGATTAAGTATGGGAGGGGTGGGCCCTGGACAGTAGGGGCAGGTGTTCTCTGAAGGTTCAAGACATGATGGTGGTTGTTCCTCCTTTGTCCTGAGATGCACTGGTATTTCTTGCAGGCATGGGATGCGCTTTTGTGCTTTTAAGTAGTCTGTCATTGCACATATTTTCCGGCCATTCAAGTTCTGTGACTCACAGGTAACACTGCTTTCTAGCATGTGACTTTCCAAGTCATCAATGTCATCCACTTGGATGTCAGAGGTGGCTGCTAGGGTGCCTGGCAACTCCTGGAAAATCCACCACATTCCCATCATGCGATGGACGCAGCGATGAGATTGTCCACTTCCCCGACATTGACAGTTCCACTGCCCAGCCACAGAATCAAATGTCACCCTAGTCCGCCCAAAGTAACACCAGTTGTCACTTTCATTGGTGAATATAGAAAAGAAGTGCCAACGTTTTGATTGTTCCCCATCTTCCACAAAAACTGGGAAAACACTGTCAACGCCACACTGTACTGCAGCCGTGTTCAGTTTGTCACATTTGTCACCCCATTCAGATGACATCAGCCCTTTGCTCATCATGTCCTGTAGTGATCCACTTGTGAGGACTGCAGGCTTGATGTATGGTTTGGCTTTTGATGTCCTCTCCAGATGTGCACATTCTTTTCCTGGGTTTCCAGACGACCATGCTATTTGCATAAATCTTCTGCACTTGGGTACCTTGCAATCCATTTTCTGTGAATTTGTGGATTTAATGACATGGATGGGGAACACAGGGCTATGGTCATACTTGGGTGTGACATAAATACCATTTCTGACATGAACACACACCATGGGTGTGTAGTCAATGTTGTGGACATCTTTAATGTGGCGTTTCAGATTCTTATGGGCACTTAAAACAGCTGGACAGTGTGGGCAAGGAAAATGTCTATGCCTGGACTTCACAAGCTGCGTTTCTCCTGTTGACTAATCTGAAATGTTCTCTGCTTTTCTTTTTGTAGTGCTCGGATTCTTTGCAAAATAAGAGAAAAACACAAAAAATGAACACGTAAACAATTATTTATAGCCATACTCAAAGTATAGTGCTTCTGCCCTGCACAGATACTGTAGCAGATGGGTGGTTCTGTAGGAGAGGATTATGGGCTACAGAGACACATTTTGCTACACAATGGGAAATGAAACTTATAACATTGCAGGTGAAAACACAACACTCTTCACCACCAGACACTCTAATTTCACTGATAGGGATTCAACAATTTTAGGGGAAGGAATTTGATTATTTATCACAACTGGCAGAACAGGGACACGAAATGGCATGCTGTAACATTCAAGACCAGTTTTGAAAGTTCTTGAGAATAAAAAAACAACAACATTCCAACACTGTTAATTAGGGCCATATATTACCTTTTCTCTTCTGTGATTCCATACCTGCAGGAGATAGACATTGTGAAAATGCAGTAAACATTAGGATAACATGACAATATAGGCTATACAATCAAGGTAATTTTATGACTAAAACATGTACCCCAAAATCAGACCTACCTAAAAAAAAATTATTAGCACGACATGACATGGCATGACATGACACGACAAAACATTTTCCCTTTATGAAGTAGCGTGTTGTTTTATAATGGTACTGAAAATATGGAGCATTTTGGTAAGACCTGTTGCCTACAGGCTCACACGAATAATTACCTGTTACTTTGAAACAACCTTTGCTGCCTATATGACCACATGTTTTGGGAGGGAGTCGTATACCAACACATTTAATAGAGATATTCAGATGGCTCATGCCTGACTACTTCAATAAAACATCTGATAATAAAATGTCTGTTTGTAGCTTCATTGAGAGGTACCAGTTGTAGTCAGTTTTTTTTTTCTATTTTAGTGCTTTGTAAAATTAATGAAATTATCTGTATTTCATTATTTACTTTGCATGCAGCAATCACAATTGCTTGGTTTTACTCTTACACACTGTCACTATATAAAGATCTTCCCTCCCTGCTTGTCCATCCAACTGCTGACTTAATTTTAAAAGAAAAACCTCCCTCTCATTTTTGAGAATTTTTTAAAATTTGGAGATGTTTTTTAAAATCAACATTAAATGTTTGCTGATGCCAACATCAGAACACCTACCATGTATGGATTTTAAATGATTTCCAAATACAGCTGCCCGTGAAAATTCTCGAAAATCACATAATGGGCAATGGTAGTGACTTCTTCTTTTTTGCTTGCAGTTCTTGCAGAAGCAGGCCACCACAAATTTCTCTGAAAAATAGATTCATGCGATTAATAAAATGCATTAATTTTTCAACACCCAACAGAATAACTAAATTACTAACACAATATGTATTCCCACTCTAAGCTCACTCAACCCTTGAATGTGAAACCCTTGATTGATAAACAAACACACTTGAGTAATAAAAGGAGCAAACTATTGTCAACAATGCCCTCTTGCCATACAGCACAAAGTAAATTTTCTTTTATTGACTGGTTCATTATTTTGGAATTCACAGTTTAATTAAGCGAAAACATCTACATCCTTATTTAATTTTAAGTCTAGACTGAAGTCCTATCTTATACGTAAAGACTCTATATCTTCAACTTAATGATTTCACTTTCACTTTGAGTCTTAACTTTATACTCTTTTTGTCTTTATTATATGGTATTTACCTCTTACCACTTTCGGTGTACATTTTTTTAAATCTATGCATTGCCTCTGTTTTATGGTGCAAATAAAATAAAATAAAATAAAAAATGATAATTATGATCATAAATGATAATAATAACAACTATTCAACATAAAATAAATATTTGAATAATAAGAAATAATAATGAAAATAAAGAGGGTTGTTTTCTTTCAACAAACCAATAGCTGACTTTGCAATTTTTTTAGTTCACCTCGCGATGGCAGCACTTGTGACCAGCGAGACGGAACCGGGACCTGAGTGCTAACTCCGAGATTTCGACCGCTCCATCCCTCAACTCCCTCCCCCTCCCCCTCGCCTCCCCTCGTCGACGCCATCTCCGCGATTTCCATCGCTGGCCACCGCAGCCGAGACAACGCAAAATAAACAGAACAATAAATAACATAAACAAACCATTTTCAACACTTCAAACAAGGGACGATTGTTGAACCTCCATTATAATTAACCCCCCGGGATACAAATACATTCAACTGTACTCCATACCTTCATTGTTTATAACAAAATAAATTGCATCTTTGACAGAACACACATTCAGGACCAGCACAGGCCAACAGTGAGGCAACATCAGAGAACATCTGATTTGAACCTGTGAAGAACAGCAGTGATGATTACTAGCACCCCTCCCCCATCACATCAGCACACCATCACCAGCACAACATCACATCAATGTTGAAACTAGAATTTAAAGTTGATGTCGCTAATTATTTAAACATTGAATAAAGTTTGTTTCACTATTTTCTTTCATGTAGCCTAGTTGTTTATACAACATCAAATTGACTAGTTAGTATTGGTTGTCGTTCTCACCTTCCATTCTCTGCGCAGGCAATTGAGAGAACAACTGAATGAAAATAAGAACTGGAAGAGAACTGAATATTATTATGTTTTCCACAATTCCTCTCCTCCACACATGCCTTCTATTTTAAACCCATTTTGACAGTTGATCTGGCCTAATGAAATAATGTTTGTGTTGTTATTAATAATAATAATAATAAAAATAATAATAATAATAATAATAATAATAATAATAATAATAATAATAAAGAACAGTCTAAAGAAACCTATTTAGCAAGAAATTGGTCATTTTCATGTCAATGTTTTTGTTTTTTTAAATTAAATATAGAAAAAAGCCTTCATCCAGGCTGCATGATTTCATTTTGAAGTTTCTTACGTGTAGTTTCCTGTTGCGAGCATTTTGACTTATCTAGGAGGAGCAATCAGTAATAGATATTACTATTTCAAACTAATTTGACCAACACTGGTCACAGGTAGCGGTACAGGCAGTGACAGATCTACCAAACAACAAAAAAGCATCTGCCACGTCGGAAACGAACAGCAACATCTGCCCTGACCTGAACCGTGACATCTCTGATGGCACCCCTAGAAGCCATGGCAGATTTCACGGGTAGTAACACGCAGTGGCACTTGCGGCAACAGTGACATGGTCAAGTATTCACCACTGCATACGCTTTCCCACACTTGAAAGGGAAGGGGCTCCACAAATCAGACTGAAGAAATTCACTCAGTGCATTTAATTGCTTTTATTCCACAAGAGGCACAGCACAGGTGACAAATCTTGAGAACATAAAAACAAAAAGACAATTAAAAAAGAAAAAGGTCAGGCTTACGATCAACAAATGTAATGCTAAATAAAACATATTTAAGTTAGCAAGTAAAGTTCTAATTCACACAAAATGGCCTGATTAAAATATGAGCTTTTCCTCTATCTAGGTTAAAATAGGTTAACTCTGAAACACACTGCATTTTTTTTTTTTACTGTGTACCTTAAAGTGAGCCACCAACAGAAAAAGTTCAAATACAATCTCCAACACAAATGAAACCACTCTGCAAACAACAACCTCATAAAAATAACCTTTCCAAAATAAAACTTTCAACCACCGACTTTCTTTTAAAAGAAAACTTTCTACCCCCTCTCTTTACATCAAGCTCAGTGCCCCTCCATGCCAGACCAACAGAGGACTGTGATCAATCATCAACTGATATTCATCACACGGTCTGTGTCCCCATCTATAGGCATAGTGGTGTCACTGCACATCAGCAAACGCACAAAGCAGAGATTTTGTTTCATCAATGACTGGATTGGAATACTTTTATTAAAAAATAAAAATAAAAAAAAGATTGCAAAAATTAAAAATTTCAAAAGTTCACTAATTTAATCAGTGTGTGTGTGTGTGTGTGTGTGTGTGTGTGTGTGTGTGTGTGTGTGGAGGGGGGTTGGGGGGTCAGGGCACTGAATTCATGCATCCAGGAATTTGTGCAAGAAAACACCTGCATTCAGACTTTAACATGAAAACTCATTGAACACAGTGAGATGTCTTTTTTTTTTCATTGCCGCATTGTGCTTCCCTCGCTGAGCTGAGCGCATTGCGAGCATAAACGGTGCAAGTTTCATTCTCTGCTGAAATACAGCTAGGAAACATCTCTCCCCTTCCCCCTGAGTACACTTTAGGCTCCCCCATAAGGACACACATGCAATTAAACTTTAACATGAAAACTCATTCAACACTGTGGGACGTAATTTTTTCTTATTGAAGCAAAGTGCTTCTCTCGCTGAACTGTGCACTCTGCAGGCATCAGCAGTGTGTTACGGCCACCGGCCGTCTCTCCTCCTCCTTCTGTCCCATTTAGCTTCTCCCTTTCTTGAATCATGCAAATCCCGGAGTACCCTCGCCACTCACCGATTGGTGCCCTTCTTGTCCTTCCTGCTGTTCTTTCAGATTCCATTCATTATGTGTTGCAAAACTGCTGGAAAACATCTGTTCTTGTGTTCACGAGCAGAGTTTTGGCTCTTGTACAAGAAAACACCTTCATACGCATGTCTTTTCTAATGCCGTTGAGTGTTATTAAAGGAGTAGCATTGATTTTGAACAACTTGAAAGCCATTCTGCTTTGAAAACAACTGGAAAACCTTTTCTATGATGTTCCTCAGCTGAATTAAGGCATCTATGTAAGTACACCCCTGCATCCAGATTTTAACATGAAAACTCATTCAAACACTGAGATTTCTTATTCTTTTTTTTTCTTTTCCGTCACAGGCTTTTCTCGCTGAGTTGAGAGGTTTCTAAGAAGCAGCAGGAGTGATTTCTGTGCTCCCTTACTCTTAAAGAACTTCATTCTCCCTTTTTCTGCGCTGAATTAAAATATGTATGCAAGAAAACAGCTGCACGCAACTGTACATAGCTGTACACTTGAACACTCATTCAAACACATGAGTCTAGAGGAACAAACAAAACAAAACAAAGATTCAAATGTGACTGACAATACACCAGTTACAAGCATACATCAAGCAACAGAATACGCACAGTGCCCCTCCATCTCAGACCAAAGGAGGATTGTGATCAATCATCAACTGATATTCATCACACGGTCTGTGTCCCCATCTAGAGGCATAATGGTGTCACTGCAGCAGCAAACACATAAAGCACAAATCAACCACCCAAATGAATCCACACAACAGAAACAAGACGACGCTGAAGTTGGCACCACATTCGCCACGGTGCTTCCGCGTTGCTTCTTAGGTTTCGATTCCAACTTAAAAAAAAAAGAAAGAAAATCCGCAATTTAACCGCTAGATGGCTGTGCTTATCCCAACACTTTTCAAACTATAAAATTCAGCAAATCATTATGTCTATGTTGAGGTGGATGTTTTTTTTTTCCAAAATTATACAGTAAAAATGGACATGTGAGGTATCATTTGAAAAGCATGGAAACTCTACTATCACAGTCAGTTGACATATTTCACAGGAAGTCATTGTTGGCCTTTTGGGGGGGACTCCAAAGTAGACAACTTTGCCATTAACAATATGATAGTTTTAATTTTTTCAGGTGGATTATTTCAAAAACTATATAGTAGAAATGTACATGTGAGATGTCATTGTAAAGCATAGGAGCTCTACTATCACATCAACATATTTTATGGAAAACCATTTTTGGCCTTTTGGGGGGACTCCAAAGTTGACAATTTTGCCATTGACATCACTGTATTTTTCATTCTAATGTATCCTTTCTATTCTTCTCAGACAGGTGATGCTCATCCAGTGATTAAGTCTGCCAGATCCATGATTGGTCATCCTGCACACCGATCGCATTATATATTGCCAAAGCACAGTTACTTTTTCATGCTTGATGAAGGTCCCATGACATTAAATTGGTGAAGTGCAACACGTTGAGCTGGAGTTTCTCTTATTATTTGGAGATCCAAGGTCGGCAACCTCCTCCTACGTACCTGTGTGGACGGGTGTGCTGAGCTTTTCTCCTACCAGATTCCACAGTAGAAATGGACATGTGAGATATCGTTGTAAATTTCATTGGAAAACATATCAATGTCCCCTTTCTGAAGTGAATTTGTTAATCATTAATATTGTTGTCTTATTTCAATCCTAAAATCAAATATTTTTTTGGATGATGCAGTTTTTTTTATGATTGTTCAGGCAATATTTCTCCGAGCACCCTCAAAACAAGCCCAAAATACTGGCTGAAAAAGGCTGAAATTGCTGCATTATGTCTTAGCCCACACTTGTCTTGGCAATGGCAAAGTCAATAAAGTCAAGTAAATGCTTTATTTTGATTGAAAGCTTATTGTGTTGTTAACATATTCTGAACAAATCACTCACTTTATCAATTAATTACACTATCTGGTTGGCCTTGCAGTTGGAGGAGATGGAGGAGGAGGAGGACTAGAAGAGAAAGATGAGGAGCAAGGGGAGGGAGGTACTGGTGAAAGTAGGAGAGGAACGGTCATTGGTGTTTCCCCGACACCCAGTAGGGGTGGGGTTCCAAACTTACAGTACTATACACTAACTATGCAGTGCACATGTCCATGTGTACTGTATAGTTTTTGAAATAATCCACCTGAAAAATGAAAACTATCATAATGTCACTGGTAAAGTCGTCAAATTTGGAGTCCCCACCCAAAAGGCCAAAAATGATTTCCCGTGAAATATGTCAACTCATTATAAAAGTTGAGCTCTCATGCTTTACAATGATGCCTCACATGTCCATTTCTACTGTATAATTTTGGAAATAACCCACCTGAAAAACTGGAAAAATACTGTGACGTCAATAACAAAGTTTTCCATTTTGGAGTCCCCCCCAAAAGGCCAAAAATGATTTCCCGTGATGATAGCAGAGCTCCCATGCTATCCCAATGATACCTCACATCATTTCTACTGTATAATTTAGTCAAAAATCCACCTCATCATAGACATAATAATTTGCTGAATTTTACGTTGAAAATATTTGGGATAAGCACAGCCATCTAGCGGTCAAATTGAGGATTTTTTTTTTAAAGGTGGAATCGAAACCTTAGAAGCAACTCCTTATGAGACAAAAAACCCACACAACGAAAAAACCCGCTAAGGCATACTCAACTGATAGCAAACGCAGAAACAAAAAAGAAAGCCAAACAGCTTCTTACAGCTCACCAACAAAATGGCACCCAAACGTCAATCTGGACCATCTCTCTGAGCATGACCAAGAAGTTGTACGGCAGATGCTCTATGAGGAACCTGATGTGTTTGCACGTGAGGAGGAAGATATCGGATGCCTTCCCGGTTTTACAATTAAAAATCCACACCACAGACAGTGTTCCCGTTCAGAGCACCTAACACTCTCAGAAATAGGGGTACAGTACAGGTCCATTTCTGTCCCCCAAGGTACAATCTACACTAATGTACCCCCTTTGTCTAATTATTGGTCCTCAAGGTTGCTGTATGTACCCTTTTGTGGGACAAAAAGGTACATATATGATCCCAAGCAGTGAAAGGTACATATAAGTACTGTTTACTCTAAATATCAGGGTACAATATCAGGAGACAGCCTGTGTTAAATACAAAACCTGCAAATATTAATATAATATTCTCTAAGATTAATTTTACTCATACATGTCAAGGTTTTCATGTCTCCTTTTTATTGAAGCTATATTTTAACTTTAAAGCTACATTTGAATAGCCTTGAAATAAAACAAATACACGTTTTTGAGTGTATTTGTAGATGTGAATAAGGTTGATACAACTATCCAGTCATTGTGTATTTCTTTATAATGTTTAATTTGAAGAAAATTAAAAACACATTTTGCGGTCAAGCGTAAAACCAGTCCGTCTACAGCCTGGCAGACAGGTAAAATGTTCTACATAAGCCTATAACCTGACAGACAAAGTGCAGGTCCAACACCCATTGTAACGGCAGCCCAATGAGGTAGATTTAAAGGGCACCTATGATGCTATTCCACTTTTCTGAGCTTTAAAAACTGTTACAATGTTGAACCCGTTCGTCAAACGATCTCGATTTCGTCAAATAATGACGTTCATGCGTTTGAACGTGAGCCCTGCAAATTGTTGGGCATGGTTCTAAACGCTCTGTTCACTGAGATTTTTTCAACACTGGGCACGGAATGACGCCATTGTGTGCCGAATCTCCTTTCATGGCCAAGCTCCGGCACACTCTCGGACTGGTTCCGCCCTCCCCCGCTCTGCCCCGGAAGTGATTCCACAATGCGCTGCTCCAAGAAAAAATTTTTTCGGTGTCAGGGAAATTAAAAAATACAAAATAAAAAATACCGAGCGACTACTGAAGCACCAAGGACCACAACCGTCGGAGTGGAACGAACAGAGAAAATGTTGGAGGTTTGTTCAGCCTAATGCGGATGTGATGGAACACCAGTCTGCAGCCAGACCCCTCTCGTCCGGTCGGCAACGGGAGTGAGATGGGCTCGACTCGGCCCCCTGGTGGACGACGAGAGAATAGTCAGCCACGGCAATATTTGAAAACATGTATGAGGACTGTGAGTGTATTGTGACCTCAAGCATCATTAGTTTTAAGACTACTTGCAACGTACAACCGCTGAATCGTGTTGATGAACTGTTAGCCACCACCGCTAACTCCGTGCTCTGCTTGTTATGTGTGTTGTGTTCGCTAGCAGCGAAACTGAAGAGGCAGCTATTTTGACTCGCAAGTTTCACTCCTTATAGCAATGTTCACGCTGCCAGCATGGTAATATGGGTTGTACAGAGCTCTTCCTACTTTGTGCTTGGTGTGGACGTAAGTTGTGCAGATATTCTTGTCTAATAATAAACGACTCTATGACTGAAGTGATCGTTTCAGCGTACATATTTTCTCTGCTCGGACAGTGTTTTGATACATGTCAACAGTATGAAACAAAATCATTCTAAGCCCGATTAAAATGTCTCGCAAAAAGTACACAAAGTAAAATATATTTTACTTACCCGCGCTGGGTCCGTAAGAAACTGGATTTGCCGCTAAACAGCTGCTAAAGAGTGAAGCCTTCACGACGGTAAGTGTTTAAATTGTGCCTGTTTCGTAAAGTTTGACGTTTCCTTTTCACTCCCGCACCGGCAAACTGAGGAAGTGAGGCTCAGCAGCGACGAAGAGTGTGACCCCGGGTGGGGGCGTACACCGGCAAGGCTGGGGTGGAGTGAAGTGAAACAGAGCGTTTTTAGCGGGACACAGTGAATACGAGGAAACGAGCCGCGAGATACGCAAATCTAAAAAGCTTTCAGCGCGGAAAATTGTGCGTTGCTGCTCTGGAGGGGCAAGATTTCAAATACAAAAGCCCGAAAATTAGTATAATAGGTGACCTTTAAGATGAGGATTTCAAAGTAAAGTACATCATAGTTAATTTAATCTGACTCCATTTAAAAAGTGACTTTACTTTTATACATTGATTGAACAAAAGACTTGATTAATAATTAAGAATATAGACTCAATAATAATTAAATACTAATGATCTGACTGTAATCTCCAGTTCAGGGGTGGTTTATATAAATTAACAAAACTATTGAGTTTGTTCATTAAACATGGAAGAATAGACTGATGTTTGGGTTGGAGAATTCAGAGGTTATTGAACATGATACCCAATCTTATCTGTCCAACTCAGAGGTTAAGGGTTTGAATAATGTCCAGTGAAACTTACCATATAACTAAGGTCATTGGGATTCTGTTTAATCCCTATCTTAGTTCAGTGATGGCAGATATAGACAAATCATTCAGTGACCTTCTTAACATGGAGGAACACCCCATGCACTAGACCAAACAAACAAACCAATGGTTTCAATGGACTGGTTAATTCTTCTCTCGTGGCCGGCAGCTCCACTGCCTTAGTGCTGGAGATGCCCGCTCAGGGGCGCCGCCAGGAATTTTGGGCCCCCTTCAAAAAAAACAAAACAAATGGGCCTCCTTTGCACTGCGCTTGTCAAAAGCTTAACATCACTCAAAAAACACAGTATAGTTCAATAATAGTGCTTGAGTCCATCTTTGACAGTGTCAATGTATTTTTATTGTGAATTCTCCACAAAGCAAACTCTTAACATTTATGAATGATTCATGGAAAAAACACTTGATGTCTCTCAGACAAAGTTGAGCTTTGACCTTCATAGACTGCATAGTCTGCATTAGGGTTTAGCAATAAGGCTGGAATTAGAGTGAGGGTTTCGGGTTTCCTCATGGGCTGGAAGCCCCAAATTTGGCGTGGGTGTGTCCTGGAGGATCCTGATGAACCTGAAAGTGGCCCCATGTCTCTCGGACAAAGTTGACCTTTGACCCTCATAGACTTGTATGGCATTGGGGTTAGCGATAAGCGATATAACCTGGTGAGTTTAAGACTTAGTGACTCTACATGCATAAATGTATGGGGTACCCCGTCCTTACTTTGTTCCAACCCACCCTCCACAAACCTGGCTGTCCAGTGCCGAAGTCAAAGTGAGAGAGAGAACAAGGAAGGAGGGGGGCCTTTAAACTGTGACGCCGCTGCTGATTGGCTCGTTGGTCGGTTGAATGAGCGAATTCTAGAGCTCCCCTCGGAGTCCACAGGTGGCAGCTAATCTTCTTGATCACAAGCGCCACCTGCCATTCTGCATTCCCCAGCTCGCCCCGTAGCCTCTAGGTGGCGCCAATCTTGTACTTCCTTGAGGACATAAGGAGAAAAGAAGAGGAAAACAAAGAAAGGAGCCTCTGGACATGTAACATGTAAGACTTATCGCTAACCCTAATGCCATACAAGTCTATGGGGTGAAATTTCAACTTTGTCCTAGAGATATGGGGCCACTTTATTTTTCATCAGGAGCCCCCAAGAAGCGCCCACGCCAAATTTGGGGCTTCTAGTACTTGAGGAACCCCGAAACCCTAACCCTAATTTCAGCTAACCCTAACCCTAACCCTAGTTTCAGTCTTATCGTTAAAAAAAAAATAAAAAAATGTGTATGTATATATATATATATATATATATATGTGTATATATATATATATATATATATATATATATATATATATATATATATATATATATATATATATATATATATATATCTTTATTAAATTCATAAACATTAGAATTTACACATAACAGGAGGCAAATGACACTTGGCGTCATACCGCCATACCCACAGCGGAGGTGGAGAGCTGCTGAGGTTACTTTCCTGTGCCGCGCGCTTACTTTGAGATTGCGATTTCGTTTTCGAGTTGTGGTAACTCTTGTGCAGGGCAGGACCACGAAAATTAAAAAGCAATGCCCTCAGTTTTCTTTTTGATTGTGTCATAAAAGGTGGGACACAAATAAGAAAATGAAAATGCATATAGGAATATTTATTAATGATTTTAATTATGAGTCAAATAATGCAGCTTCGTTCTTAAAATGGAAAAGCATTTCTGTTATTATATTCTTATTTTAATTTGGATAATGGTAACTGCTTCCATATAAAACAAATACATCCATAAATATATACAATGTGAGAATTGTTTCTTGCAAGAGCTGCACTTCAACCCATGACCATCGATAAAAGTGTACACATCTAATCGTAAACAATCTGCTGCAACCTGAATTTCCACTTCTGTGTCTATAAACCAGTCACAGCTTGACTGATGGCTCTGAAGAAGCAGTTTCCATCAGCCTCTACATTCTCATTTGTACACGGCGAACCTAATGGGCCATTGCAATCAGAAATTGGAAAACTTGCACGGTCCAAATGAATCTTCAAGTTTTTGCAAAGGTCTAAACAAACATCAACATCAAGGGGAGAGAAGTTACACTCTTCATTGGTCACAGCACTGACAAACTCTACGTCAGAATTATCCATGTCAAAGTGAGGAGTTTTGCTCTTCTGAAGTGACTCACTGTTGCCAGCTGGTGCTGGAATTTTAAACCGTGACCGGTTTCGCCTTGATGAAAAGAACCATGCAGAACCTTGGCTAATCTAATACCAGTGCCATGATCTGCCACTGCATCTTCACTAGTACTAACTGATGATGGATCACAAATCACATGTGCGAGGCGTAGAACGAGCGGAGCAGTCAGAGGCAACAGAAGAAGAAAGAAAAGCCTCCTTAGCTTAGTTGATCTTCTGTGTTGCCTCCTGGATGGTGCTGGCCTCCTCTGGCTTGGTGCTGGCAACCACGGGAGCCACAGGAACCACGGGCACAGCTCTGGTCATCTGCGGCGTCGCCTCCACCTGATTAAAATAAGAAAGATGTGATTTTATGCCAATAAACATAGAAAGGAAAACACTAGGCTTTACACGGTCACGATTTTTGTGCCAATCACCGATCAGTGAGTTTAAATAAACCGATCACCGATCCAATCACGTTAGGGGCAATAAATACTTGTTTCTGTACACCCCTTGCCTTCTCACGAGCACCGTCTAAAGTTGTTTGCTTTAGCATCCGTTTCAGAGTTTGCTTTTCTTTTTCTTTCTCCGCGCTGCGTTTCTTAAACTCGACATGCTCCTCCGTGTGTATCTTTTCCAAGTGCCTGATTAAATTTGTGGTGTTGAAATTTTTTGCCAAAGTTGCCCCGCGAGGTACTGTAGCGTTGCAAATATTGCAGATTCAAAGAAACTTTATTGTCCGTCACATAGCGACAGTACTCAAAACAGGAAGAGGCACGAAGACGAAAATGAAGGTTTTTGAATCATGAATCATTAGCTCTCGGTGTTATGCCCCGGCCTAGGGGGAACCAGGACACAACATAAAGGCTCCCCCCCTTCTCCCAGCTCTCAAATTAGACAAAGGTGCTTCGTCCACAGGATGGTTTTTATTAAACGTCACCATCATTGCACTGGCGTCAGGGAGGGCATGGCCAAAACAACAAACAAAATGGCTCTCTTATGGATCTTACCTATGAAGAAAACAATCAAATAAATGACAGTCAAACTAACCTCCTTAACCAAAACATAGGAGAAAAGGGTCACAACACAAATGGCTTCCCTCCCCTACGGGCTACGTGGACACAAAGGGAACTGAAATAGATTACAAAACAGAATTGATGGCTGAACACAGAATGCTGCTGCTGCGGCACATGGCCTCTGGTTGGGAGCTGGGAGAAGGACAAAGAGACCGAGGTGTTGAAGTCCTCCTCCTTTAATATTGGCACCAGCCAATCACCTTTCCGCACCTGGAACAAGCAAAAAAAAGGGAACTTAGGATCTACTGCGCCATCTAGTGCCCAAACGGACACACAGCAGACAAAAGGAACTGACAACAATGTAAACCCAAATCTATACATTTACATAACACTCGGATACAAACAAATAAACATGTCGATGCTGTGAAACTACTACAAGCGGGTGGGAAAAGCACAGGAGTTGGTGTCTGCTCTTTTCTTAGAAGACAGCCTGCAATATGATGTTGTAAAGGAAGCAATTTTTCCTGCTTATGAGCTTGTTCCTGAGCCCTACCGGCAAAAATTTAGGAACCATAGAAAATCTAGTGGTCAAACCTTTGTCGAGTTTGCATGGGAGAAAAGCAACCTCTTTGATAAATGGTGTGCAGCTAATGATGTCAAAAATGATGAGTGATGGGTTTCCTAGTGAGTGGTATAAAACATTTGGAGAAGAATTAACCCCGATACTCCTAAATTCAATATAGTGATAGATATTCTGATCAAAGCCTGTAAAAAGATGAAGAGAAAAATCATTTCTAAAATCTATCAGGGCCTTCAGAAACAGAACAGCAACAAACGCAGGATACATCAAAGCCAAATGGCAGAAAGAACTAAGCATGGAAATATCAGAGGAAGGTTGGCGTTCCATGTGGGATGCACAGCATTCATCCACAAGTTCAAAGAAGTGGTGAACAATTGGTTGGAAAAATTTGATCCGTTTCTTCATATAAAAAGTAAGGGTGTCAACGTCGCTTTATCGCCGACAATTTTTTTCATCGCGCGATTAACGCACACGGTGCTTTTTGAACCTTTGGCCGCTCCGTAGATTGTGGAAACGGGAAATGAATTGACTCACAGTACACAGTCACACGCTTGCAGCCGGCTTGTAAGCACAACAAAAAAAAGAAAAAGACACTGAGCGTAGATGAGCACTAGGAAGGACTAACATGGATAAGGCGTCAATTGTAAATGGAAAGTTCCACTTCAAAACCCTGCCAGATGGCAGTCTTGACAGGACAAAAGTGATATGCATTTACTGTAAAGCTGTATTTAGTTTCCACCGGAGTACGAGCAGTCTTACGTTTCACTTGTCTGCGAAGCATACAGCTGACACGGAGAGCCCTCCGCCCCCTTCTGAGGTAAAGCAAACCACGTTGGATGGTGTGGCACGGAGACCACTGGCCGCGTCCACCACACGCCAACTTTCAACAGCGGGGGCTAAATGGGTGTGGCTACGGCTTGCAGGCCAATTAATGTGGTGGAGGACGAGGGTCTGCGCGATATCATATATATTATACTGACTATGGATGAATATGACACTGACTGGATGATTATGGCACTGACTGTGGATTATTATGGATGCTGAACAGCTGTTATAGGCTATACTGCCTAACTGCACTATATCAGTTGAGTCCTGTACTGTATTGCACTGCCCCCTGTTTAATGCACACTTTATTTATTGTTTTGATTTAATTTAATTGATTTTGTGCATCACAGTTTGATGCAATGCATAAGTGTCATCCTTTTGTCTTAATGGCTGCTGAAAAAAGGGGATGAATAGTTGGAGTTCGAGTTGAAAAGTAAAATATAGAAATTTTGGTAGGACTAGTAATCATTACTATGTAATGTTACAGTTATGCCCATCTGTTATCTTTGTTGGGCTTGACTTTATGATTATTTTTTTTTTACCCTGTGCATCTTTTGTTTTGTTAGTAGTACTTGTCATTGCTCCAACACGAATAAACATGCTGCATCCCACTAGATGGCGCATTTGCCTTATTTACAAGCACCATGGTCATTGGAGCTGATCGCTGCCACTCTCAGCAGCGTGCATCTACTAAGGTCTACTAAGATTCCACAATCTATTACACCTCGTGAGCAAAACAGGCTACAGGTAAAATTAAACATCTTCAGTTGAGCAACTGAGGCAAGTTAAACTGATTTAAAAACAAACAAACACTATAATACTAGGAAAAGAATCCTCTATATGTCAATAAATACAACAGATTGAGTATTCATAAAAAAAAAATGCTTACTTTAAATAAGAAAATCCAACAAACCAACAAGTGCAACACTAAAAAGCAAACCAACAATCAAAATAATGCTTAATTGCCTTAGTTTCGTCCCACACTTATCAGCTTAGCTTCTAAGAATAACACACATTATTCACCTGGACAGAAGGAGGTTCTGAGGAACGTGTTGGTCCTGGAGCTTCCTGGTCAGGATGTTCGGGAGATCCCTCTGGCTCAATGTCTGGAGCGCCAACATATTTTAGAATTGCTCCTGCAGAGACAAAGCTCATTAGATCATCAAGCAAAACAGATCAGAAGTGCATTTTCCTATTTTATTATTACAGTGATGTTGCAGTAATATAGGAAAATTAAAAATTCATTTGTTTTTAAATTAAACATTATGGTTGCAGTGTCCCTTTAAAGCTTTTACCCAATTACAAAACTGTCATTTTTAAGAGTTTTTGGCATTACTTTACACACTGTACTAGTTAAAGTAATAAAACTAAGATAAATGACCCACTGCCACAGCAGTCTAAAATAGTCAACACCATGCCAAATAAAGTATTTCCATAAAATATTTCTTTGAATTATAAAACAGTAGCACATTTCTAATTAAGGGCCTACAAAATACAAACTAAGCTTAATAAATTCATCCTAAGTTAAGGCTAAAATAACATGAAGAGTCAAATATGTGAGAGACAACTTCCACTGAACAATAACAGGGGACTGACTACAACAACAACTACAACATGCCCTCCCTCCCTCCCTGTTAGAATGTGAAGAAACGGGTGTGGAGTCAATCAGTCATTCCCATGGCAGGATAGGCCAACTTGGCAAGGACATGGTCAACTTTCATAAAACAAACAAAAACGCTGATTCATGACGAACAAATATTAGCCAGCCAGCTAACATTTATCCGACGCTAGCTAGCTAGCTGGCTAGCAGGACAAATAAACAAACTTGGGGGGGGACAACAGCGTTTCACCTCCACCTCTCCAGCCCACATCACAAACAAATAACTTACCTTTCCCCTTTGCAAGTTTTTCTTGATCAGTTTTCTTTTCCTTCCGTTTTTCCGCACCGCTGGGATAACTCCTTTTTGATGCCAATATGGTGTCTGTTTGTTTTTAATCCTCTCGCTAACGGGAACGAATGGTAGCTGTCAATCATTCACGTCATACCTGTGCGTCGCCGGCCCGCTACGTCACAACCTGCGTGACAGTGCGGCAAGCCCCCAGAGTCCAAGATGGCGTCCCATTGCTTTCAATGAAGTTGCTCACCCAGCGCATGGCTCCCAAAAACTTTTTGACTTCCGCATTGATGGGATAATAGAGCATGCGCAGTTGTGTCAGTGTGGAGACCGTCACTGACAGACGTGCGCGCTCACGAACCGTACAAAATTTCACGTGGAAAACAATGTATTTTTTACAGAACAACTGACGATTGTTGTTTCGAAATTTTAGAAATAATAATGAGGATGATGATGATGATGATGATGATTATTATTATTATTATTATTATTATTATTATTATTATTATTATTATTATTATTACATTAATAAAATAGTATTATTATAATAATATACTATTATTTGTGTACTAAACAAGTGAGCAATGTGCCACTGAATAATAAATGATAATTCTTCGAAGCAACTCTCTTTGGAAAGCAGACAAAGTAATGAAATGATTGGTCTATTTATTCCATCAGAACTAAAAAAAAATAAAAAACAAAAACTGAATGATCTTGAAAGTTCCTCCCTGAAAGTTCCTCCCTTTCTCTTGCACCTGTCGAAGTGTGTACCTAACACAAATTTGCAAATATTTTGTCGTCCTCATGGAAATAAACAGCACACCATGTTAATTTATCAGCGAGTGCTCTCTCTTTTCATGCAATTCATCACGCTTAACATGTAATGCTGAATCATGAAAGCTATGGAGCAAAAAATAATAATTACATAAACCACGAGTGAAATAAAATGTGTCATTCATTCAATAAAGATTTCATTCATTCATCTTCTATACCCGCTTATTCCTATTCAGGGTCACGGGGGTCTGCTGGAGCCTATCCCAGCTGTCTTAGGGCGAAGGCAGGGTGACACCCTGGACAAGTCGCCAGTTCATCGCAGGGCCACATAGAGACAAACAACCATTCACACTCACATGCACACCTACGGACAATTTAGAACGTTCAATTGACCTCACATGCATGTTTTTGGAGTGTGGGAGGAAGCCGGAGAGAACCCACGCAGACACAGGGAGAACATGCAAACTCCACACAGAAAGGTCCCAGGTCCAGGCCCCGGAATCGAACCCATGACCTTCTTGCTGTGAGGCGGCAGCGCTAACCACTGCACCACCGACTATTTTATTACTTAGTTGAAAATGCCATTTTATTTTAATTAACAAAGCATATCATTATTTCATCATGCATTTAATTGTTTTGTGGTCCTGTGTTTTAGTGCTTCATAATTGTATTCTGTTGTCAAATTTGCCCATCAAAGTCAAATTATTAATCCTGTGCATCAGTTTAAGGAAAACCAATTCTAGGTAATGGATTGCAGATCTTGTAGTGACCTGTTACAATGGAAAGAAATGTATACATAATAAGTACGTCTGTGTGCCCGATATTTTAGCTAACACTAAACTTTCTGCACAACTGTCTGCATTGTGCTTTTTCTTCGGCCACAGAGAACAGAAACGTCTGTAGTTCTTTGTTCACCCATGGTACAGTTTCATAAGCTTTTCAGTTTTTAATACGTGTTAATGTAAAAATCCACACGCGAGGCATTTTAAAATGGCGGTTTTGGTCTTTCGTGAAAGACTGCCTTTGGCCAATCAGTGTCCTGAACGTTGCTACGTCACCCTTATGGTCTCAGCTCTGCTCGCTTCGAAGCCCAACGAGGCAGGTACCAAAATCCTAACCCCTGGGAACGTGACAATTGTTTTTTTCAATTGAAGTTTTTGTTATTTTGTTCGTTTTCGTTAACTATTATAACCGTGGTCAGGACCTCCAGTGAGAAGATCCACTGGAGGACATTTAGAGCAAACAGTCAGACAACAGCAGCTTCACCACATCAGCTGAAAAATGGAGTTTGGATGCTTTCAGCTTCAAGTCGTGGAGAGAAAATGATGCTCACACTGTCACACTGACGTTTTCTTCTCCAACCTTCTCTCAGCTCCAGAGGTTGGTGGTCTGCAGGAGCTTCTACAGCAGCAGAAGATCAGTCTGGAGAGGAGATGTGAACGTGTGACTGAAGGTGAAGAAGCAGGATGTCAACAGAGAGCATGAGGTCAAACAGCTGGAGACCAAGAAGACCAAGAAGACCAAGGAGATCCTCCACGACCGTCCAATCAGGTGCAGCCAGATCTTTGAAGCCTCACCTGAGCAGCAGGGACTCAGGGAGTCAGAGTGGTGCTGACCAGGTCTCTGGGCTGGACTGCGAAGCCTTGGGGTCCCACTGGAGGAGCTGGAGGAGGTGACTGGGTCCAGGGAAGTATGGGGGTCTCTGCTGAGGCTGCTGCCCCCGAGACCTGACTCCGGATACGGCAGTAGAAGATGGATGGATGGATGGATGGATGGATGGATGCCAGGTGATAGAACATTTCATAAAAACAGACTCTGCATTATAACTTCTATTACACTCTAAAAAACTCACTCCAATATAACTGCACTCCTCCTTCTCTCACATTACATTGGATCACAATGACCAAACAACACAACAAAGACAATGATCCAACTGTACTGCCACGTCCAGACACAGTGTAGGTCTGTAGGCCTCTTGGACCTTCATGTGAACCACTGCGTGTTGACTGGAGGTGAAACATGACTGACTGTCCTCCTACCTGGACAATGCAATCTCACTTTCATTCTGCTGCAGATGGCCATTTTCATTTTACACCGTCCAAATTTACAGCTCAGGGCGCTTGGACGAATTCCAAATTGTGTGCAGATACAGGCCTACACTTCAAATAATTATGAGAAAAATCCAACGTAAAGAGAGCACTTCCATTAGGAAATAGTCAACATGAAATTTCGTCTTCTACTGACACCTGCTGGTCAAATTGAATAGTTGCAAATATTGTGAACAAGTTGTCATCTAATTCTAATCCTAAACAATATGGCCATTCCAAGTCAAGTATTAAGACAATTAATCAGGTTTGTACTGCTTGATTGAACACATTCATCCCGTTCCAGTGCACTAAAACCCACTTCCCTTCAGGACCGTGTCAGCAAAGCCAAAACTTCCTTGAGTGACGCTGTTTCCGAGCATGCAATGCGAGCTAGCGATTCACAATACTATTTCATCACAAACATGAATGTAAAAAATAAAAAGGGACGAAAAATGAAACTTCAGGAACACCAACCATTGCAATACAAGCAGAACTGGGCCGGAGTATTATATTATGTACACCATAATACAGCCTTCTGGTGGACAAGCCATACTATTTAATCCGTGTCTTCCTATGGCACTTCCGTGGGTAGAAGCTCATCGTAGAGGTCACGTGCTGGGTGCTCGTCACCCCACCAACCACCTCGGGGAAGGTCTAACAGGAGAAGCTTGCTGGCGGAAATGATGCACTACAAGTGGATGTGACGCTAATGAGTGCGATGGATGAGGTAGAGCAATGCTCCAGAATCCGATTCAGACTACTCTCCCTCCACTTTTTTTGTTTTGTATGAGCGTTTAAAAAAAAAACAACATAATGATAATCGAATAAGCTTTAGTTTATTAATCAGAATTAAAACAAGGTTGTAGTTTTGTTATAGATGAGTTCCTTTGTTGTAGTTTGGCGCTTGAAAAACTATATATGGGATGTACCATGACCTGAGGGATTTCCTCATTCCATCCCAGCTTGGTTCTGATGCTGAATGTGAATGTATCTTGCTGTACATCCCACTGAGCTCCAAGGGCCCTCTCCATAGGGAGCTGGTCTCTGTCAAGGTTAAGTGTTTTTACCTCTTTAGCTCTCTGCTCTTCAGGAATGGCGGCCAGCACCGAGCGATGATTGCTCACCCACTTATTGAGCTTAAATCCACCTCTACCGCACAGGTCTGTTAGCTGCTGGTACAGATGTATTGCTTGTTCCACCGTGCTGACGGCCTTTAGACAATCATCCACGTAGAAATTTTGACAAACAGTGTTTATAACCTCGGCTGGGAAGTCATGCTGATTGTCGTCAGCTGCTTTCAGCAGGGCGAATGAAGCACAGCTTGGGGATGACACTGCCCCAAAGATGTGGACCAGCATCCTGTGCTCTTGTAGGTCCTTTGTAATGTCCCCATCTGGCCACCAGAGGAAGCGTAAGAAGTTTACATCCTGGTTGGAAACTCTTACTTGATGAAATGTTCCCTCAATGTCAGTCATGAATGCTACAGGGCCTTGGCGAAAACGAAGCAGCACACCTAGCAGTGTACTTGTCAAATTGGGACCCTGCAGGAGCTCTTTATTTAATGATGTTCACTCACTTTCGATCTCACAGCCACTAAAAAACCTGATTGTGATTGAGAGGTCCTCAGCAGCCAATCACTGTTGGGAGTCCAGCCTTCAAACACTCCTCCTGAATCCACAGTCACATCTGTGAGCATCTGGAACTTTGGCCCTGATCCTCCACACCACACAACTTGGGATGACAGCGCCACCTACCTGTATCCTTTCAGCAGCCAGTCCATGTTCTGACCCGTTTCCACTGTGGCCTGTTGGCTCATCTGGTCCAAAGTCTGGATCATCAGTGTCCAGGTTCATGGAATCTGTCAGAGTGCCGCCGTCCTGTGATGTAATGATAGAGAATCACTCTATTTATACTAATGTGCACAACCACTAGAGTGTCATTTCTTCACTGCTGTCAGCAACAAGCAATTGGTGTCACACTGGTGTACAACACTTATGGGCTAATTAATAAGAAATGACATATTTATGAATCACCCGCAATGCCCAGATTGTTGCTGTTTATCTGCTGACATGAGCCGTCAACTGTTGCAATATAGAACCACGGGCAGGAAATTACAATTAGTGTAGAGTGTATTATAATTTAAAAGTTTACTTACGGTAGTTCTTTAAAGAATTTAGCAGGGATGGAACAGGCTAACGTGACGACGTCACCTGTAACACGGTAGGAGCTCAACCTGCTGTCACGGCGAAAACTCTGTGTTACGTCCCGTCTAGGGGGACCGAGACGCAACGTGTAGGACACCTTCCCCCACTCCCAAGCCTCATTAATTTTTCACTGCAGTTGGCAGTTTCAACAAAAAACATTTTATTAATCAGTAAATTAAATAAACAAAACAACTTAACCGGTGGGCAGCAAATAATAAACCAAAGTCCAACTAGCTTGCCTTAAGAACAAACGAAAGAAAGAAAGAGAACCCAAATACAGAAAGGCTAACCTCCCTACATACTTAATAAACAGGAGAAAAGAGGGGACAAAGAAAATGGCAGCTCACCCCTACGGCTGCGTGCTCTAACACCGTTTCAGAAGTGACAAACTGGAGAGTTTTGAGCGAAGGAGGGACGACGTCAAGCTGGCTCGACTGCTCCTCCTTCTCAGCCGTGGCGCGTCCAATCAGCAGCAGACATCCAGCAACCAGCACGTGACCTCTACGACGAGCTTCCACCCACGGAAGTGCCATAGGAGGACACGGCTTAAATAGTATGGCTTGTCCACCAGAAGGCTGTATTATGGTGGACATAATATAAAACTTCGGCCCAGTTCTGCTTGTATTGCAATGGTTGCTGTTCCTGAAGTTTCATTTTTCGTCCTTTTTTATTTTTCACATCCATGTTTGTGATGAAATAGTATTGTGAATCGCTAGCTCGCATTGCATGCTGGGAAACAGCGTCACTCAAGGAAGTTTTGGCTTCGCTGACACGGTCCTGAAGGGAAGTGGGTTTTAGTGCACTGGAACGGGATGAATGTGTTCAATCAAGCAGTACAAACCTGATTAATTGTCTTAATACTTGACTTGGAATGGCCATATTGTTTAGGATTAGAATTAGATGACAACTTGTTCAAAATATTTGCAACTATTCAATTTGACCAGCAGGTGTCAGTAGAGGATGATATTTCATGTTGACTATTTCCGAATGTAAGTGCTCTCTTTACGTTGGATTTTTCTCATAATTATGTGTGTAAAGTGTAGGCCTGTAGTTGATGAGGAATCACGGTGTGCTAACGCTACTCAAACAGCTTCGATGAAAAAAGGGAGTGTGATTTGGATTTGTGGTACATTATGACAATCTTGGACTTGCAAGACTGAGGCGACGGTTCAATTCCCATCAATGTGTATTATATATGTGTTATTTAGCTCATCTATTCTACATTTTAAATAGATCACATTTGACATCTGACCCACTGAACACTTACTATTGAACATATTTTTAAACTATGGGCTATTTAGTCTTGTTTTAGGATATAACATAATTCATTGCACAAACTGTCAGGCTAAGTATAAGAGCTATAGTCTACTACAATCAGTCGTGCCAAAAAAGAGACATTGTCTTTATTTTTCATTTTTATTTTATTGTGTCAGCATTGAACCATACAAGCATGTAGTGTTGTCCAACAAGAATGCATGGCGAATCAAATCCCAAACAACCTATGAAACAATGAACACGTTTCCATTGCACTTCATTTTATTGAGCACTAGATGACCTCCTCGAGCACTGTGTCATTGAAGCCTCGAGTAATGAACCATTTTTTGAAACAAGTGTCGAAGCTTCAACAAAGCCTCGATCGGCCATCACTACCTACGGCTGCGTGCTCTAACACCATTTCAGAAGTGACTAACTGCAGAGTTGGGAGCGGAGGAGGGATGACCGTCAGGCTGGCTCGACTGCTCCTCCTTCTCAGCCGTGGCGCGTCCAATCAGCAGCCGACATCCAGGACCGCACCTGCAAGGCGTCATCCACTCTCTCTCTCACACACACACAGACACACAGACACAAAGATAGAGGCACCTAGACCCACCCGTGGGTCATAACACTCCGTGTGGATCTTTTCACTCTGGCATTGAAAGGGGGTGCTAGCGCTAGCCGTTTGCTAAGCTATGTACAGACAGCACCACCGCTTGCCGAACCACATAGTCACACCGTTTATATGCAACAACTCGTCATCAATATCTCTAAAGTAGAAGTCAAGAACTTTTTTCAAAAACGATAACTAACTCAAACTTTTTTGTGTGTTTATAAAAACAAACTAAAACAAACTTAAATTGAAGTCATATTTCACTTCGTTTACGTCTGTCAAATGAATACTTGCCCAGGAAAATGTATGCGTTTTACGCAGCAGCACCTAAATGCACCTCGCTTTCTGTGACGTCACCCCTCTTTCACAGCAGTATGTTGACGAGCGACTCGCGGCGGGAAAGTCCGATATGCCACTTTTTCCCAATACAATGAAGAGAGTGACAAAAGCCAATGTCTTGTGGTGGAAAGACACAAAATATGTGGCTTGCTTCTAAAAAGGGAAAAACCCCGACAAACCTCCATTTAAGAAGCTCGCACAAAGCAGTAGTGAACATTTTTATTGAGACTGGGAAGTAGACACGACAGTTTGACTCAGTTGACTCAAATATCCTGTGGCGATGAGAGTGGTTATGGCTATCTGATAAAGCAAGATTTAATATTGGGAATTTAACAAAATGAAAAGGAACCGACAACGCCACCCTGGGAATTTCACCCAGGGAGTTCTACTAAACACAAAAGTAATAATTAGGTACACAGGTAAGTTCTACGAGGAAGGAGTAGGAGACGTGGTTCAGAATGTTTAAAATATCAAACCAACTTTTATTCAACATTTAAAAATAAAAGGAACAAACAGACCAACACTTAAAACGGAGCTACTGAGCTCCTTATTCTTGGTGTAGAAACTGAGGCTTACCGATGAGGGGGCCAAACGGGGGAGGAACCAAAGAAAACAAGGAACACCCCACTCACACGTGACACACCTGCAAAGAAAGTGAAGTGCAAAAAAAAAGAAGAAAACAACCACAATCCCGGGTCATAGCACTCGAAGGGGCCCACCACCCGGGACACCGCCACCACCAGCAGCTCTCAGCGACTACAAAAGAAAAGATAAACAGTTGGTTACTAAAAGTTCCCTAAAATCTGTCACATGTACTGAAATAGCAAGAAAAACAAACAAACAATGCAATGACACACACACACACACACACACACACACACACCAACCAAGTTCCCACCAACCACGCACACGCATACACGCACGCACGCACACCACTGTAGCTGGACCGGCGACTTGATAGTGTAACGTCTGCTGTCTGAGGGTCAGCAGTGGCGACGTAAGCAAACGAAGAAAAACACAACGAGAACGGAAAAACAACAAGTAAAACCAAGGCGGGACGGAAGCAACATGCACCGTCCACCGTCTGTACGGGGCGGCTAGCACAATCAAGTGCGGGCGAAGCGGCAGTGTTCCTGCACTTATCTTATAGGACCGAGTTTTGGGCCACAGGTCTTGATCACCAAGCGTCCTCCAGGTGAGGAGAACAACGAGGAGGCTCTGCGCAGCTTTGTGCTAGCAGGCGGCTGTAGTGTGCCGGTGAGGTGTTCAGGAAGCACTGTAAAAAGAACGGACAGGTGAGGTACTACGTACCTATGCTAATAAGCCATAATAATTTAAATGCTAAAATGTCAGCACCTGATCCTCTTAAAACTCGGGCACACAAATCGGATGTTCAGTGTCCCATTGACCACAATGGACCACTAAACAAAGCTTTTAAGAAAAATGCGAAATGAAGCCACTGAGAGCTAAAACAACATGCAAACAATGCCACAGTGCAGCTTTTCTCAAACGGGTCAATTTTGAAATCATTTTAATCAACTCTGTCTTCATTGATCAGAAGGTTTTTGCAGATTTGGAATTAAAAAAATTTAACTGCAGGAATCATAAAATCGTCTCATCAGTGACGTTTATAGAGCCATTAAAAAATTGAATATGTGCTGAACAGACAAACGGAGGTGTAAGAGGCCTGTGTGACCAGCAGGGGGCAGCAGAGGACCGACAGCCGCAAGTTCCTCCTCAGAGAGGCCTGAGAAGGTTCTGCACCTTCAGCTCCTCCAGGAGGTCCTCAGCAAAGTGTCAGAGTTTGTTGGTTTTTTACCTTGGTCGGCAGAGTCACAGTATGAAACTTGTAGCCAGGGGGCGCTGCAGCTCACTCAACACCTACAAGGTTTGAAAAGGAAATTGAGTGGAATTCATCTAGAATGAAAAGAAAAGCACAACTACAGCAGAAAAACTGAACACAAAGACGCACAAAGTTTGAACTACACACTGATTTTCTTCTTCTGTTGATTCAAATGAATTTGACAGAAATAATATCTGAAAAAATAGAAACCAAATGTTAAATTTCGACATTTAAAAAATGGACAGATTCATTTACACCCAGTAAGATAAGAAGATATTTAGCTCTCAGCCAATTCGAGCTGCTGCTCCTGTGTGTGTGTGTGTGTGTGCGTGCGTGTGTGTGTGTGTGGATGTGGTGGTGTGTGTACCTGAATGTGGGAGTGGGTGTGTTTAAGTACGTCACTTGAAGTAGGCTGCCAAATAGTGCGGCCTCCGAGGCCGCAACCGCCCCACGCCAGCGACGAGCCCAGGGCGGGGGGGCCCGGACACGGCACACCCGCCGCAATGCCAGCCAGGAAGAGGCCCGGAGCAGCAGGCCCCCGGACCGGAGGGCACCCGCCCCACGAGCCAGGGCAAGATGACAGGGAGGCAGATACCCCAAGGAGAAGGGACACCACCCGGGGCGAACAGACAGCAGAGCCCGTCCTCCGGACGGGGGCCCCCCAGGGCAAGCGAGACCGGACTCATCCCCATGACAGGACCCAGCCCCTTCACCCACCGGGAGGATCGGTACCCAAGGCAGGCCCGAGCACCCAGATGCCCCCCCCCTACGGACCAAGTATGGCGCATCGCCGCAAGTGGCGAGGTCCCCATAGGCCCAGCCGGTCTCGCACCCCAGGGGCACCGGACTGCACAGGGCCCATCCGGAGTGGGAAAGATTGTTTTCTTAGCGATAGATAAGGAGGTGATCAGCATGCGAGATTCTGCCTTATCTGATGTGATATCACTGAGGTCCCCTAAGAGACAAAAAGAAGGAGTGGCTGTGATGTTGTAACCAACCTGTGCTGATAGATCATTGCATACTACGTGCCAGAATTTATTTACTGGTGGGCAATGCCATACAGCGTGTAGGTAATTATCTGGGACATTAACTGTGCAGTGTGAGCAGGTCTGAGAGGCGGTCATGCCCATCTGAAACATCCGCTGCCCGGTGTAGTGGATCCTGTGGAGTACTTTAAAATTAACTAATTGTGGAATAGGTTGTTTTATCAGTGAAAAGGTGTTCAGGCAGATTGTTCTCCAGAAATTAGAGTGAGGCTGGAGAGACAGGTCTCTTTCCCACTTAACAATTGGGATAGAAATCGTGCGATCTGTATTTGTAAGCAACTCACTCCAATAGAACTGCACTCGTCCTTCTCTCACATTACATTGGATCACAATGACCAAACAACACAACAAAGACAATGATGCCACTGTGCTGCCACATCCAGACTCTGTGTAGGTCTGTAGGCCTCTTGGACCTTCATGTGAACCACTGCGTGTTGACTGGAGGTGAAACATGACTGACTGCTGTCCTCCTCCCTGGACAATGCAATCTCACTTTCAATCTCACAGCCACTAAAAAACCTGATTGTGATTGAGAGGTCCTCAGCAGCCAATCACTGTTGGGAGTCCAGCCTTCAAACACTCCTCCTGAATCCACAGTCACATCTGTGAGCATCTGGAACTTTGGCCCCGATCCTCCACACCACACAACTTGGGATGACAGCGCCACCTACCTGTATCCTTTCAGCAGCCAGTCCCATGTTCTGACCCGTTTCCACTGTGGCCTGTTGGCTCATCTGGTCCAAAGTCTGGATCATCAGTGTCCAGGTTCATGGAATGAGTCAGTGTGCCGCCGTCCTGTGATGTCATGATAGAGAATCACTCTATTTATACTAATGTGCAGAACCACTGGAGTGTGGAAGCAGACAGTTACCATAATCCAAATGAAAAAGCAACAGCAGAAATGCTTTTTCATTTTAAGAACGTGGCTGCATTATTTGACTCATAAAGAAAATCGTTAATAAATAATCCAAACTGCATTTTCATTTTCTTCTTCAAGACTGCTCATTCTTGTACTTAATTCAAATGAAAAAGGAAAACACATTTGAGATTTAATTTTCAAAACATGCACCAGCAAAGAGTTACCAAAATTCAATATGAAATGTAAAATTCAAAAATGAAAAAGCAATAGCAGAATGCTTTTCATTTTAAGAACGAAGCTGCATTATTTGACTCATAATTAAAATCATTAATAAATATTCCTATATGCATTTTCATTTTCTTATTCGTGTCGCACCTTTTATGACACAATCAAAAAGAAAACTGAGGGCATTGCTTTTTCATTTTCGTGGTCCTGCCCTGCACAAGAGTTACCACAACTCGAAAACGAAATCGCAATCTCAAAGTTTGATTAATAATGCAGCTTCGTTCTTAAAATGAAAAAGCATTTCTGTTATTATATTCTTATTTTAATTTGGATAATGGTAACTGCCTCCATATAAAACAAATACATCCATAAATATATACAATGTGAGAATTGTTTCTTGCAAGAGCTGTACTTCAACCCATGACCATCGATAAAAGTGTACACATCTAATCGTAAACAATCTGCTGCAACCTGAATTTCCACTTCTGTGTCTATAAACCAGTCACAGCTTGACTGATGGCTCTGAAGAAGCAGTTTCCATCAGCCTCTACATTCTCATTTGTACACGGCGAACCTAATGGGCCATTGCAATCAGAAATTGGAAAACTCGCACGGTCCAAATGAATCTTCAAGTTTTTGCAAAGGTCTAAACAAACATCAACATCAAGGGGAGAGAAGTTACACTCTTCATTGGTCACAGCACTGACAAACTCTACGTCAGAATTATCCATGTCAAAGTGAGGAGTTTTGCTCTTCTGAAGTGACTCACTGTTGCCAGCTGGTGCTGGAATTTTAAACCGTGACCGGTTTCGCCTTGATGAAAAGAACCATGCAGAACCTTGGCTAATCTAATACCAGTGCCATGATCTGCCACTGCATCTTCACTGGTACTAACTGATGATGGATCACAAATCACATGTGCGAGGCGTAGAACGAGCGGAGCAGTCAGAGGCAACAGAAGAAGAAAGAAAAGCCTCCTTAGCTTAGTTGATCTTCTGTGTTGCCTCCTGGACGGTGCTGGCCTCCTCTGGCTTGGTGCTGGCAACCACGGGAGCCACAGGAACCACGGGCACAGCTCTGGTCATCTGTGGCGTCGCCTCCACCTGATTAAAATGAGAAAGATGTGATTTTATGCCAATAAACATAGAAAGGAAAACACTAGGCTTTACACGATCACGATTTTTGTGCCGATCACCGATCAGTGAGTTTAAATAAACCGATCACCGATCACCGATCACGTTAGGGGCAATAAATACTTGTTTCTGTACACCCCTTGCCTTCTCACGAGCACCGTCTAAAGTTGTTTGCTTTAGCATCCGTTTCAGAGTTTGCTTTTCTTTTTCTTTCTCCGCGCTGCGTTTCTTAAACTCGACATGCTCCTCCGTGTGTATCTTTTCCAAGTGCCTGATTAAATTTGTGGTGTTGAAATTTTTTGCCAAATTTCCCCCGCGAGGTACTGTAGCGTTGCATATATTGCAGATTCAAAGAAACTTTATTGTCCGTCACATAGCGACAGTACTCAAAACAGGAAGAGGCACGAAGACGAAAATGAAGGTTTTTGAATCATGAATCATTAGCTCTCGGTGTTATGCCCCGGCCTAGGGGGAACCAGGACACAACATAAAGGCTCCCCCCCTTCTCCCAGCTCTCAAATTAGACAAAGGTGCTTCGTCCACAGGATGGTTTTTATTAAACGTCACCATCATTGCACTGGCGTCAGGGAGGGCATGGCCAAAACAACAAACAAAATGGCTCTCTTATGGATCTTACCTATGAAGAAAACAATCAAATAAATGACAGTCAAACTAAGCTCCTTAAATAAAACACAGGAGAAAAGGGTCACAACACAAATGGCTTCCCTCCCCTAAGGGCTACGTGGACACAAAGGGAACTGAAATAGATTACAAAACAGAATTGATGGCTGAACACAGAATGCTGCTGCTGCGGCACATGGCCTCTGGTTGGGAGCTGGGAGAAGGACAAAGAGACCGAGGTGTTGAAGTCCTCCTCCTTAAATATTGGCACCAGCCAATCACCTTTCCGCACCTGGAACAAGCAAAAAAAAGGGAACACAGGATCTACTGCGCCATCTAGTGCCCAAACGGACACACAGCAGACAAAAGGAACTGACAACAATGTAAACCCAAATCTATACATTTACATGACACTCGGATACAAACAAATAAACATGTCGATGCTGTGAAACTACTTTGGAGGAAATGAGACAGATTAAAAAAGTTTCAACACGACCATGACGTCATTGATCGGCGATTCATGACATGACGCCCGATCATGAACGTTTCTAAAAATGCCAAATATCGGCCGATCCGATACAGCCGATAAGATCGGTGTAAAGCCTAGAAAACACACACAGGTGATGAAGTGGAAATGAATAAGTACAAACCTGCTGCACTGCTGTGACATTGCTGGAGGCAGACTCAGTCATGTGGACAGTTGAACGTGTTGCCCACACCTGCAAATACAAGGACACAAAGTAACGTTTAAAGAACTGCATTTATTGTCCTATCACAAAGATGCACACAATGAAATACACATATCCCAAATACCAACATGTCACTTGTTTGTTTTGGTTTTTGAGGCAACGCGTGCTGATCCACGTCTCAGGCTGGACATCTGGAAGAACATAAAGAAATTAATTCATAAACAAAGTAACACACTAATTAAACTGTACATGTACTGTACATATGTGATCTTGTGTTGATAATAGGGGTGGGGCGATACGGCTAACCCACGATTCGATACTGTGACGATATTTGGCCCACGATAATGACAACATCACGACACACGATATCTTCGATATCTTCGAAATCTTCGAAATTTTGCAGACGATATTGTCATAACCCGGCTCAAGAGTTATGACAATAACGGAAGGGACACTGCGGATTGCGATTAATCAAAAGGTTTATTATAACAAAATAGATAATTGTAAGCAAAATAATGAAATATATGGTGTGTGTTTGTCAGTATTCATCAGTAATGTAAGTGTGGATGAGTGAATAATAGGATGTGGGGTGTTGTCAGGTGAAAAACAGAACAAAAGAAGCTGAGAGTCGGCCAGACGCCCATGGCTGCTGGATGGAGAATGGGGAAGAGACCGAGCGGCACACGCAGTCGGCCTTTTATCCTGCGGGGGGCATCGGCACAGGTGTCCTAATCGGAAGATGCCACTCCCACATCCACCGCTACCTAGAAATGGGAAAACAGCTGGGAGCCACAACAAGTTATATAGAGACAGGGTCGTCACAATATGTGACTGAAAAAGAAAAAAATACCCATAAAAAGGAAAATGCCTGTGATCTTGCATTTATTCCAAAACTTTGTATAATGTACAAACAAACGTGCACTGCACAAGCAAACATATTAAAGTGCATGAACATTAATAATTTTCATGTAAACAAGGACAGTGCTTTCTGGTAATGTAAAGTCAGTAGCAACTTGTCTTATCGCAACTTGGGGACTTGGGATATACAAACCGACGGGAAGATGAGAGAGGGAAAAAAATCCTTTCACTGCCCCGATTCTGAAAATCAATTAAAAAAAAATGATGTAGACAAAATAAATAAATAAATAAACGCGTCCCCAAAATATACGGGACAAAGTGAAGTGCGTCCCCCATCAGTTCATTACGGGACAGGCTTTTTAGTTGCCAAATATGGGACAATCGCGTATTTTACGGGAGGGTTGGCAACCCTATCTAGACCACAGACGGAAATTAAATGAGGTTTTGTCATTTTCCATAAAAAACGGGACAAATTGTGTCCTGTCCCGGACCTGTCCCGGGAAAGATAAAATCTCTCCCGGGACAGGTGGTGAAAAAAGAGAACAATTCTGGGAAAAACGGGACGGGTGATAGCGAACGAGGCAGCTCTGCAGATTTGTAGTGTTGCCATTGTATTTTACCTTCGCAAAACAGTTGTTGCAGATTGCATATTCTTTATGAAGTTTCCTCCCGTCATCCGTCTCGTAAAAGCCAAAGTGGGTCCACACTTTAGACTGGTAACTTGCGAGTGGGTCTTTGATTTGTTTTCCGTTGTTGGTATTTTCCGCCGTTCTTGCATGTGCTCTTCCGTTGTTAACTCGTCTTATTCACCGGCCGCTGCTTACGCCTACTTGACTCTTACGGGATTAGCGCCCCCACAAACAGGACAGGAGAGATTAAGCCTTAGCCTCACTGAACCACACGGGATTGGACGGGATGTCTGTGTGAAATGCAGTCTCAACAGCTGTTGGTACTGTCTATAAAAAAAAGAGGAGAGGAAATCAGAGTCAACTTAGGATAAGTGTTCATTTTTAAAATAAAAAGTTGCACTGTTTGACAAATACACGATTGGGGGGGGGTGGAAGAGGGATGAACAGGTTACCTCAACCTCCTGTCCAACAAGAGTCCATTCAGGAGGTGTATGTGGACAGGACCTGTCACAACCACTCTGGGAGACACCCTGGGCGATGATTGGTTGTGGCACAACACCCCTGGCCTAGGTGAAGGGGGTGCGAGCTGATGGAGCATGCAGCATGCAGACGCTCCACCAAAATCAGTCCTGAGGTGCACCTAAACAGAAAACAACATGTTAACACATATTTGTTATATACACAAATGTTACATCTGGAAGAAGTGTCACATAATCAATTATGTAATCACACAATTCTAAGAAATATCTGTTAGCACAGTGTCACTGAAGAGAAAAAAATACAACAAAAATATGTATTTTACACACCCATGCGTGCAGCAACACGATGATATACTTGACGTAGCGCTGTTTGTAGTTCTGGCTTGACAGTCAGGCGAGGTGGAAAGTCAAGCACAAACACCTACAAAATAGTTGTATAAAAAAAACAAACCCAAACAAACATAAAAATGCCTAATAAATTCATGAATATTCTTGTTATTGAACTATGGATCATGGAATTACTTGATATTGATAAAACAAAGTGGCGATGACATTCATGTGTTCAAATTTGTTTGTCACAGCAGATAAACAAACCTTGGGCCAGCGGTCCAACACAGTTGCCAGTAGCGCAGCAAAATCCTGGGCGGAGTCTGTTACAAGCCCGTGTTAAAGGTTGTTGCCCGGGGCGAGAACACAAAACCATCCACAAGTGGACAGAGATGTGAGTCTCCCACCACCAGAACAAAAACATAAAGAAACTCGTGGCTTGACAAAATCACGACCCATACCTTCTTGTCTGGTTGCTGGGCCTTAAGAACGAACTTGCACTGTTTTGTCAGTCAGGAGCAAAACGGGCCATCTTCGCACCCAGGTTGCTGACCAGTAGCGCACCCTGTGTAAATTGACAAAAAAGAAAAATTTAAATATGTTTTTGTAAGATTTATTTGGAATACAACATAACAACACAGGCAGAACATGAAATCATGAACGTGGAAGTACTCACGACGTTCAAAGTCCTTCCGAGGTGGAAAAGGTGTCCAATCCCGTTTTTGCTCCAGGCGTCGTTTCATGGCCAGAGAGCGACGGAATGCCTTGGTGTTCGGCATCTGAACAATGAAATGAAAGATTGTGTCATTTTCAATGAAGGACAATGATAACACAAGTTTACAGAAAAAAGTGATGTTTTCTCACACACGACATCAAAACACAGAAAGGTTTCTGTACCTTTGCAGCTGGAGACGATGAGCTTAAATCAATAAAGCAAAAGAAAATGTGTATGTGTACTCTTGGACCCTAACCCTAATGCCATACAAGTCTATGGGGTGAAATTTCAGCTTTGTCCTACAGATATGGGGCCACTTGCTTTTTCATCAGGAGCCCCCAAGAAGCACCCACACCAAATTTGGGGCTTCTAGTCCTTGAGGAACCCCGAAACCCTAACCCTAATTTCAGCTAACCCTAACCCTAACCCTAGTTTCAGCCTTATTGTTAACCCTAATTCAATGCAAGTCTATGGGGTGAATTTTCAACTTTGTCCTAGAGACATGGGGCCACTTGCTTTTTCATCAGGAGCCCCCAAGAAGCGCCCACGCCAAATTTGGGGCTTCTAGTCCTTGAGGAACCCGAAACCCTAACCCTAATTTCAGATAACCCTAACCCTAACCCTAGTTTCAGCCTTATTGTTAACCCTAATTCAATGCAAGTCTATGGGGTGAATTTTCAACTTTGTCCTAGAGACATGGGGCCACTTGCTTTTTCATCAGGAGCCCCCAAGAAGCGCCCACGCTAGATTTGGGGCTTCTAGCCAATGAGGAAAAATTTGGAGCAGACACTTAAGGCACTTAAGATCCTCAAAGGACTGTTGCCACTCACTAGACCAAACAATTGGTTTCAATGGACTGGTTAATTCTTCTCTCGTGGCCGGCAGCTCCACTGCCTTGGTGCTGGAGATGCCCGCTCAGGGGCGCCGCCAGGAATTTTGGGCCCCCTTCAAAAAAACAAAAACAAATGGGCCTCCTTTGCGCAGCGCTTGTCAAAAGCTTCACATCACTCAAAAAATACAGTATAGTTCAATAATAGTGCTTGAGTCCATCTTGACAGTGTCAATGTATTTTTATTGTGAATTCTCCACAAAGCAAACTCTTAACATTTATGAATGATTCATGAAAAAACACTTGATGTCTCTCGGACAAAGTTGAGCTTTGACCTTCATAGACTTGTACTGCATTAGGGTTTAGCGATAAGGCTGGAATTAGAGTGAGGGTTTTGGGGTTCCTCATGGGCTAGAAGCCCCAAATTTGGCGTGGGTGTGTCCAGGGGGATCCTGATGAACCTGAAAGTGGCCCCATGTCCCTATGACAAAGTTGACCTTTGACCATCATAGACTTGTATGGCATTAGGGTTATCGATAAGCGATACAAACCTGGTGAGTTTAAGACTTAGTGACTCTACGTACATGAATGTATGGGGTACCCCGTCCTTACCTTGTTCCAACCTTCCCTCCACAAACCTGGCTGTTCAGTGCCGAAGTCAAAGTGAGAGAGAGAACAAAGAAGGAGGAGGGCCTGTGACGCCGCTGCTGATTGGCTCGTTGGTCGGTTGAATGAGCCAATTCTAGAGCTCCCCTCGGTGTCCACACACTGCAAAATATATCTAAGAAATAAACACTTAAATTGAGAAAGAACAGGCTAGAAACAAGTCAAATTATCTGCCAATGCAGTAAGATATTTAGACTTGGTAAGATTTCTTAAAATAAGACGATATATCTAGGCATTTGAAGAATGGAAAAACTCTTGAAATAAACAGTAAAGCACTCATTCCAAGGACTGTACTAAGTCAAATAAACTTGATACTAGCTTCTCAATTCTTTTTTCACGTTTGCTTCTTTCTTAATTTGAATGAAAAGATCTTAAAACCAGACCTACTAACAGTGCAATTCTTCTTAATTTAAGTGTTCACAATATTAGCTTTTTTTTTCTCAAAATGAGACAAAGCATCCACCCCCCCTACGCCCACTCCCCCCCAAAAAAAAATAATTCAGCAAACAGAATTAATATTGTCAACAACTATTTATTCACTTAAAATGCTGACAGTGCCTTCACTGCCTTGTAATAAAAACGTCACTAAGGCATTGCATCTTAAAACAATCTCAAGCAATCATTTCTAGAACGCAAGTAATGTTTTGTTGTTACAATATTCACCGTCATCATTATTGAACACTGATTCAGATTCCCTGACACTCAGTTACACACAAAAAAAAAAAACAGTATGGGGACAGCATATAGTGTTGTGTTCCTATCACCACTGATAACATGTTTGTTCCAACAGACTCCCACCCACCCTCAAGTTACAACTACCAGGGGAGTGTATCACTACCTATGCCTAGTACACAGCTCTACTCCCCAATAAAATCTTTCCATTCTGCCATGGTCTTTTTTGTATGAGGCTGTGGTGTCTCACTCATGGATAGTGTCCTGTAGCACTTCTGTCTGAATGACAGAGAGAAGGGTTGCCACACACTTTTGGATATGTGAGGTGCAGGGCATAGTAGTAACCCATCAGATGAAGCAGACCGTCACTCAAGTCTTCCGTGGCTCCAAGACAGATGAGACAGCGGGTCCCATCAAACAGCAACACAGGGATGCAGAAAGACCTCTTCTGCGAGTACATTGTGGGATCTTCAGTTGGCTGAAGAAAAAGAAGAAGGAAATGCCACATCCATGCATGGAACTATGAAGTGTTGAATGTGAGAAAATGCAAACAAACTTTCACCTGAATGACAAGAAGCAGTGCCTCACTGGCATGTCCCAGCTTCTTCGGTGGTGGACTTGGTGAAGGAAAGAGTGTGGGGAGTGGCCTGAGCAGCGCGATGGAATATTCCACTGGAATAGAACAAATCAACTTTGAGTTCAAAGTTAGTCTTCCTAAAAATGAGTCTTATTAGGTTTGTGTTGATCACAAAAAAATCTTATTTTTTCAGCATGAAGAGTATTACCATTCTGCATCTATTCATTCAGCGCAACATAAACCATCCTATGTCCCAGGAAACAGCTACACAGTCAATTAGAGACACAGCAAAATGACTCACCTACATCCAGCGTTATGCGTGGCTTCATCACTTCATTTTTTTTCCAAACACCATAAAATTACACATTGGTGCAGAAGTCTTCCCATCTCTTTTTTTAGTTCATCAATGAATTTTCTGTTGCCCTTATCCAGAATGCGCCGCAGCTCATTCATCGCCTACAATGCAAGTCAATGTTAAAATCTGCAAAAATGCTTGCTTTTCATCATAAACCAAAACAAGTTAATCACTTACACGATAAAGATCCTTGACACATGGATATGCATCCAGGATCTTTGTTGGCCTTGTCCTGTTCTTTCAGAACATCACTATCAATGAAGGATCTTCTTGCTTGAAACTGCAGGTCAAGAATTTGGGAGACAGCATCTTGGTTGGGTTTTGGTTTCTTGTACAGCTCCTGCAGGGTCTGATAATGTCTGGCCTGTGCTGTCAGACCATATTTGGCTGATGAAATGGAGGAGACAAATCAGTAAATCAGTCAAATGGATGAAATTGTTTGGAGCATCAAAATATATCAAATGACAATTCAAATGTAAAAATGCCTGTGATGTATCATGATATCCAAAACTATCATAACATTGCCTAGCTTTCATACATTATCATTATTATTAAAATGGACATGTTTCTACTTACGTGAAGTGTGGCCATTATCAGAACTGCGCCCTGGTGTGTGACACAAAATAATTGTTGATCCACCAATTGAGTCTGCATCATGATCTTCTTCTTGGTCACTTGCTGAGAAGTCAATGCGATGCCTTTTCTTCTTGTGGCACCTCTCTGGTGAATCTCTTGTGAAGATTCTTGTAAGTGCTCGCTTGGTAAATAAAATTTCACTCATTGAAAGAACAAATAAAGATGGAAAGTGAACATACACAGATAAAAAAAAGTATCAGCCAAAAATAACCACACGCTTCAAAATCTAAGTGCGCAAAATAATATAATCACTTACATGTTTCATTGTTTTGTCTTAATCCTTCAGCATGGGATAATAATCCACTAGTCTTTGAGACATTGCAGTGACTTCATGCTTAGAAGGGTACAAGACCACCTCTCCTTGCTGACTGGCTCTCAAGATAGAAATCATGCTGGTGACAGTGTTTCTCACCAGCCTGCATCTCAGCTCTTTGAACATGACACATTTCCCCTCACTGGCAGTGCGGGCCATCTGGAAGTAGTGCTTACGAGCTTGCTCCCACTCACTGTCTGTATAGAGGGTGGGCAAACTTTTTCAGCAACGGGCCACATGACAGACCTGCATCGAGTCGGCGGGCCACGGAAGGGGGGGTTGTAGGTAGGTACAGAATTAGTCCGGGTGCAGAATCGTTCTGGGCGTAGTGACTGCCCGATACGGCAACTCCATTGGGACATACCTCTACATCGCGGTCGAACGTGATATATGTATAGATCACGGTCAAAACGCTATTTCGCGGGTGATAGATAGATAGATATATAGATAGATAGATATTGTGTGTTGAATACATACATTCGTATATATATGTATATATATACATACATACATATATATATATGTGAAGAGAGAGAGAGAGAGAGAGAGAGAGAGAGAGAGAGAGAGAATTTCGGGGGGTGCGCTGTTGGGGGGTTATGACTGGCTTCACGCGGGCCGGACAGAGACACGCAGCGGGCCGGGGTTTGCCCATGTCTAGTATAGACAACATATTGTGGAGGAGCAGGAAGCTGTAGGGTCCTCTTTGGGCTGCTTTTCACCAAAGGAGTGGAAGTCTGAGGACAGATTGAAGATGTTCCTCCTGGTGAAGACACAGTTCCTGGCTTCATTCGGGGCAGCCTTGTCTGGTACGGTGGAATTCTCAGCCGAGAGGAAACCAGATCCAAAACATTATGAACAAGAGAGAAACAATAGACACAATTAGGAAAAAAGAAAAAAAAAGTGTTATGCTAGATGTTTTCAGAGCAAAGTAGGTAACCAATCACATCTACACTAATAAGGGCCCAAATCCTTTTCCTCCTGAGAAAGTGTTCTGGTCCAGGAAAAAGGTCTCTCAAATCATCACGACGGAGGGTGTGGAGCAAGACTTCATCGATGTTGGCAGCTATAAAGACAGTCCAATCATGAACAAACCTTTTAAACTTAACAACTCATACATTTTTTTGACTAATGAATTTAATTCAACTTGACAAGTCAAACCAAGTTTGTTTTGTGCCAATTTCTGTTATCAGAATTAATTGTAAATGCAATTCAGTTTAGACATTTTGTCTCAAATTTGTAAAATACTTCTTTTTGAAATCAGTGTCAGCATACAGTTATTTTAATTACTTAGCGGACAAATCACAGTAATGGAAATTTTTTCATACCTACACATGACACACCATTTAAAATTGATACTGTGACATCATCCAGCTCATCCATTATTGGCCCCGGTTTGGATGTCCATTTAATTTCTCCTCAATCTGGCAGGGAAAAAAAATCATCATATTAAGGTCACAATTAGGACAAGCTAGCCTTCTGACTCAAGATCCGTTTTTTTACAATGCCCATCTGCCATGGATCCCAAAGTTCCCATGCAATTAAAAGTTGTGACACCTTATCTGAATGATAACCATAGACAGCTCAACGGATTGCTAGTCATACAGACAACAATCAAAATTGGAGTGAAACTTGTAACCACAATGCCTGCAACATGGTGGTACTTATGGTAATAATCATCAAATACCAGTGTTCTTTGTGACAAAATGACAACATCTGATAGGATTGTGCCACCTTGAACTGCAATCAACTTAAATTTTGATAAAAACAAGCAAATTGTACCTAAACTACATCTTCAATCAATCCAATTTGAGCACCCTCTACCCCATAAACTGAAGATACTGCAATACAAACTTGGTAGTACAGTATTTCGTCATGCCACATATAACTAGGAATGCTAATTGCTTGTTCACATGACTAGAATTGCAGTACATCAATCCAATACAAAATACACACTTGTCATCAAGCTCATAAATCCATCGAGTCGAGATGAGCACGTGCACGGAGTCGGACTCCGTGAGTTCACATAAACAGAGCATTGCGTTTGCATAAATTATGCACGGCTATCGAGCTAGAAGCCGAGTCCGATTTGGTGCACACAACCACACTATAATGCCTCTCAATGTCCTAACCCATGCCACGCAACACAAACGTGAGGGACCGATTTGAGTTTCTCACGGGACCAGCAGTGAAGTCACAACCGTCGCCCCACATGAAATGTCGCAGCAGGAGCCTGAGGATTTTCTGAGTCAACATGCTGATCAACAGGTAACGTAATGTTGGCTTCCTTGACGACATTAGACAACTCCCTGTTTATATTTTATCCATATTTTAGTACAAAGCCTCCTTGTTTTATGATCTGCTCCTGTTTGACTTGTTCGGTTTTTGTTTTGACATTATGCTGTTAGTGTTTATTTCAAATTAACAAGAAGTACCGGTACAGATAGTAGGAAATTAATATAACACTTGCGTCAAACAAAGAATAACTAACTGTACATATCATGTCTACAGGAAGGAGCTGGTACATTAAGTGAGAATATTCAAGAATATTAAGAGAAGATATATTCAAGGTTGTCCTGAGGTCAACTGTACCAACCATTGCCAGAGCTTATGGAGCAATTTGATGTTATTGTACAGTAAAAATGGAATATTGGAGCTGTCGCAAAACAAAACAAAAAGCCAACTTTAAGGCTTATTATCTCCAAAATGATACAGTAATCAATCACATTTAGAAATCAAATGTTTCTAAATGTCAAGTCAGTAATGTCAAGTCAGTGCTTGATGTGTCATCAGCAGGCATCGGCGGCAGTAATGGGGCATCGGCGGGTTTCGGGCGGAATCGCCAGGCGTTGGGAAGCGTCGGCGGGTGTCGGGGGCTCGTGGCCAGGTGGCGGACGTCACGGCAGGCAGTGGCCAGGTGGGCTCAGTCCCGCAAACGCTGCTTACAGCTTTAATTTTGTATTGCTTTGATAACATTGTTTAAGTTGAGTTTAAATTTACACTATTTTTTTTTTCTTAGCTGCTAATTGTTCAAAAATGCTGATGTTAAAAGTGTGTTTGCACAGTATATGTTATGGCACTTTAATTCATATGGCAGTACATTTAAAATAACTGGCCGTCAAGTTCCAGGAACTGACAAACTGCACTGAGTTGAGTGAGATTCTCCAAAGGAACTCCAGTATAAATGTGGACTTTACATTCTAGTCCCCTGTGAAGAAAAACCCAAAAGTGAACGTTTTTGTGCCTCACCCTTTCTAACTGGGACATTTGCAAGGGAACGCAGACTGGTTATGCTGCTCCCTGATAAAAGAAAAATGTTTCTGCTGTTACCTCAGAAATTGCCTGTTATTATTGTGGCTCAGGATTTTGGAGGTAGATTTTTTTTTATTTTTCATAAGGAACAGGATAACAGTAATGCCCTGGCATTGGCAATAAGCTTTAATTTTGTATTTGCATTTTTTTTAACTTTAGATTTACATTAAAAATGTTTCTGTGTAAAGTGCTGATGTTAAGTGTTTGCACGATAAATGTTATGGTGCTTTCGTTTATATGGCAGAACATTTAAATTAAAGTGTATGAAAGACTTCTTTTAAATTCATTATTGGCTTTTGCGTATACGACGTGATGAATCGTGATTGATCAGGTAAATCATGCGATTAATTGCGATTAAAATTTTTAATCGTTGCCCAGCCCCAGTAAAAACATTTTTCTGGTGCCAGCATTTCGTGAGGCAGAAGTTGATTCATACTTCAGTGCCTTGGAGCGAATAGCTTCGCCACTCAACTGGCCAAGAGACATGTGGCCTGTCCTTCTCCAATGCAAGCGGGTGGGAAAAGCACAGGAGTTGGTGTCTGCTCTTTTCTTAGAAGACAGCCTGCAATATGATGTTGGAAAGGAAGCAATTTTTCCTGCTTATGAGCTTGTTCCTGAGCCCTACCGGCAAAAATTTAGGAACCATAGAAAATCTAGTGGTCAAACCTTTGTCGAGTTTGCATGGGAGAAAAGCAACCTCTTTGATAAATGGTGTGCAGCTAATGATGTCAAAAATGACTTTGAGTCACTCCGTGAGCTCGTTCTTTTAGAAGATTTTAAAGACTCTTTGCCAGAGAAGGTGGTAATGTTCTTGAATGAACAGAAAGTGTCGTCATTGTCCAAGGCTGCTGTCCTCGCAGATGAGTTTGTGTTGACCCACAAAAATGTCATCTCATCTTCCCCCCCGATCGGACAGGCCTTCTGCTTCTCGTCCCACAAGAGCCGAGTCTAGCCACCTCCCCCTTGAAAAGGCTAGAGGGAAGGGACTTCTGGTTTGGCCATAAAGCGGTAGACTGCGCGACACCAGGGCTCTCGACCATCCAGGGTAAAAACTCCCCGAAAACTTGAATAACTATTGTCAGATATCATATTAACTACAAAGTGATCAGGGGAACGTTGGAATGGGAAGGAAAACTCCATTCAACCAAAACAGAAACACGGTAACAGACAATACGGCAGAACTACCAGCTTGCTCTGAAACAGAGGGAGATGGCGAAACGAACTCCTCGTGACTAACGACGCGGAAAAGGGCTCGGACATAAAAATTATTAGCAAGGAGATACGGGATTTAAAAATGGAATCAAAAGAAGTCCTTCGCACGTTTGGAGAAACACTGAGGAACGACGTGGAAAAAGACTTGGACGACTTCAAAGACGAAATAAATCAACAACTTGCGAAAGTCATCACCGAACAGGAGCTCCAAACCAGCAAGATCAACCAGGCTGAGTCGCGGATTGAAAAGCTAGAACGTTGGGCACAGGAAGCTAATGACGCTCTGGTCATATCACTGAGAGAACAAAAAGCTCTTCAGGACAAGTTAACTGACCTAGAGTCCAGGCCGAGGTGAAACAACCTACGTATCTATGGAGTCACTGAAGGAGAGGAGGGAGAATCTGTGGCCAAGTTTGTGGAAGACCTGCTGAAAAGCGAACTGCACCTGCCAGCAGATTTTAATTTCCAAATTCAGAGAGCACACCGCTCATTTGCACAGAAACCAGCGGACGGTGCCCAACCGAGACCCATCATTGTTAACTTTCTGGAATTTACTACCAAAGAGAGGGTCCTGAGAGAGCTATGGACAAAGAAAATAGAACTGGGGAATAAAGTACCGTCATTCCATCACGATTACGCGACAGAGATGGTCCAAAAGAGAAAGGAGTACAACACTGCTAAAAGAATCCTGAAGGAGAAGGGCATCTGGTTCCAGACGCCATTCACCAAGATGAGGACCCACTGGGATACGGGAACTCGAACCTACAACAGCGCAGAGGAGGTCAAGGAGGAATTGGCGAGACGAGGCCTGGCGGAGAAGACGGCGGTGGCGACGGTTGCGGAGGGGCCTGCGGCACTCGGTGGCCCGCACTACGACGGAGTGGCAGTGCAAGGAGGGATCCTGGAGGGGCTACGCATCAGCAGCGACACGAGCCAGAGAAAAGCTACAAGAGTTTCAAAGATTCTTTGATTAAATTCAGAGAATAAAGGGAAGAAAGCTGGTAGGGATGTTCTAGTATGACCGGTGTTTTTACTTGACAAATTCTTAAAATTGAATTCCCATGTTAATAGAAAAGAGACTGTGGGAAGTCCGGGTCGCTCCTTTTTTTCTAACGTTGGACTCATTTAGAACGACTAAAATACTCATTGCAGGTTCAAGTGTCATTTCTAAGTTAGGTTAGATTTTTGACTGCCTTCACGCGGGCCGGACAGAGACACGCCATAGTTTGGCCATGCCTGATCTACAGGAAACACATCTCTCTCAGCAAGAGCTAAATCAACATGATTTAAAAGCTAAACTCGACACAACTAATGGCAACAGAAGTCAGACCCGCCTGTCGAAACTTGTCAACGTCTCTCTAGCCGAACTCGGGATGGTTGATGTTTGGAGGGACCTCCACCCGTTACAGAGGACTATTTTTTTTATTAACATTACAGACAGATACAGAATAGAGGAATGTAAAATAGGAACGACTGACTTGTACTGACACAGTATTAATTACCTTATTATTTGTCTAAATAAGAGGAAGAAAAACACACTTTGGAGATTAAATGTGTGTATGCTAAATAATCCAAAAACACTGGAGGAGGTTAAGAAAGAGATTAAATGCTCTATGGAGGAGAACATAGATAGTCCAGTAGACACTACCATACTGTGGGACACAATTAAAGCTGTGATGAGAGGGAGGTTAATAGCGAGGGCAGCCTATCAAAAAAAGACTAGATGTGGCGAGGGGGAGGGTCTGGCGGAGGTGGAGACAATTCAGATGGTGGGTATAAAGGAAAATTGGGGGGTGGGGGGGGGTTGCCTGACAATGCCACCTGGGGAGTTGCACCCCAGGAAATAAACTATAATAAAATTCCTCGGGCTACACAGGTTTGTTACGCTTTGAAATTTAAGAGGACGAGACGGACTTCCAATGAAAAAGCTTTATTTGACAACAATTTAAAATAGACCAGGTTTAGCTGCCTGAGTGTCAAGGAAATAAGTACCATACCAAAAAGACTGTTCTACATAAGAAAATAAGGGGAACAGGGCCAAAGAAACCAAAGAAAACTCAAAAAAGAGAATAAACAAAGCTAAGGGAATCACTACAAACCAAAATTCACGCTACGCCAACTCCTGTCCTAAAGAAAAGAGAACAAAAGGGGGGGCTTCGGCTTTAACAGCCAAGCGGTGAATGCACAACGATCACGCACACACAGCACCACCTCCCGATGAACGGGCACCCGCTAGGGTTCCTCCTCCAGCTGCGCTTATGGCCCAGCCCGCTCTGGGATTGCTAGCCGAAATGCTAAGAAGAACTGCAAAGTTCTCAGCGTGGACACGCCAGAGGACAGAGTGCTGACTCCAGCCTGCGCTTGTTTTTAAAAGAGCTGCTTTCACTCTGCACTCTGGCGCAGGTGTAATCAGTGCGTTTACATGCAGAGCTTAATCGAACTAAGCAATAATTCGGTTTTCTCGTCCAATCGGAGTTCTCACCTTGTCCCCCTATACATGCAGCTGAGAAATTTGAATTACTGACGGGAACGTGTCCTTCTCCCAACAGTAGGGGGTGGAGTGAGCCTTTTCAGCTGGTCAGCTGCTTTCGGTTGACATATTACATCATTATGATATAGAATGATAGTTCAAAATGTACGTGTTACTTACTTTGCAGATAAGCTGTACCCTATTTCTTGTGCTCATGGTTATCTTAAAAGATAAGATAATGGTTATCTTAAAAGATAACCATGAGACAAGACAATTCTGATGGTGGGTATAAAGGAAAATGGGGGCGGGGGGGTTGCCTGACAATGCCACCTGGGGAGTTGCACCCTAGGAAATAAACTATAATAAAATTCCTCGGGCTATACAGGTTTGTTACGCTTTGAAATTTAAGGGGACGAGATGGACTTCCAATCAGTCAGCTTTTTTAACAGGTAGGCAGACTCAAGAAGACATTAGACGGGTCCTATACATAATAGATCAGATCCAAAAGCAGGGCCTGCGAGCTGTTACTGGTGAGCCTTGGCTGTGTGAATTGGAGATTTCTGTATCAAGTTCTTGGGAAACTGGGGTTCCAAGAAAAGTTAATACAGTGTATTCAAGGTCTCTACCAAGAACCTACGGCAAGGATAAAGATTAATGGTACTCGTCAAGGATGTTGCCTATGCGCTACATTGTTTGCTATGTTCACTGAGCCGCTGGCACAAATGATCAGACAAAGTAACAATCTAAAAGGAATACATATAGGAGAGCAGGGACATCTAACAGGGCTTTTTGCTGATGATATTATTTTGGTTCTCCAAGACCCGGACAGAACCTTACCTCATTTCATGTTGATAATAGAAACCTATGGTAAATACACAGGCAACAAGTTAAACATAGCAAACACTCAAATTCTCACGCTGAATTATCATACAGGCCGAGAAATTAGAGGAAAATATAAAATCAAATGGAATTCCAAGGTTATCAAATATTTGGGTGTGCTATTGGCAAAAGATCTTTTGAAAAGGTTTGAAATCAATTAGAATGCTATTATCAATAATCTATAAGAGATCTAAGAAGAGTTTATGATTATTTTTTTTACCCTGTGCATCTTTTGTTTTGTTAGTAGTACTTGTCATTGCTCCAACACGAATAAACATGCTGCATCCCACTAGATGGCGCATTTGCCTTATTTACAAGCACCATGGTCATCAGAGCTGATTGCTGACTCTCAGCAGCGTGCGTCTACTAAGGTCTACTAAGATTCCACAATCTATTACACATCGTGAGCAAAACAGGCTACAGGTAAATTTAAACATCTTCAGTTGAGCAACTCAAGCAAGTTAAACTGATTTAAAAACAAACAAACACTATAATACTAGGAAAAGAATCCTCTATATGTCAATAAATACAACAGATTGAGTATTCATAAAAAAAAATGCTTACTTTAAATAAGAAAATCCAACAAACCAACAAGTGCAACACTAAAACGCAAACCAACAGTCAAAATAATGCTTAATTGCCTTAGTTTCGTCCCACACTTATCAGCTTAGCTACTAAGAATAACACACATTATTCACCTGGACAGAAGGAGGTTCTGAGGAATGTGTTGGTCCTGGAGCTTCCTGGTCAGGATGTTCGGGAGATCCCTCTGGCTCAATGTCTGGAGCGCCAACATATTTTAGAATTGCTCCTGCAGAGACAAAGCTCATTAGATCATCAAGCAAAACAGATCAGAAGCGCATTTTCCTATTTTATTATTACAGTGATGTTGCAGTAATATAGGAAAATTAAAAATTCATTTGTTTTGAAATTAAACATTATGGTTGCAGTGTCCCTTTAAAGCTTTTACCCAATTACAAAACTGTCATTTTTAAGAGTTTTTGGCATTACTTTACACACTGTACTAGTAAAGTAATAAAACTAAGATAAATGACCCACTGCCACAACAGTCTAAAATAGTCAACACCATGCCAAATAAAGTATTTCCATAAGATATTTCTTTGAATTATAAAACAGTAGCACATTTCTAATGAAGGGCCTACAAAATACAAACTAAGCTTAGTAAATTCATCCTAAGTTAAGGCTAAAATAACATTAAGAGTCAAATATGTGAGAGACAACTTCCACTGAACGATAACAGGGGACTGACTACAACAACAAAATGCCCTCCTTCACTCCCTCCCTCCCTGTTAGAATGTGAATAAACGGGTGTGGAGTCAAAAAGGTCATTCCCATGGCAGGATAGGCCAACTTGGCAGGACATGGTCAACTTTCATAAAACAAACAAAAACGCTGATTCAAGTTTTTCTTGATCAGTTTTCTTTTCCTTCCATTTTTCCGCACCGCTGGGATAACTCCTTTTTGATGCCATTATGGTGTCTGTTTGTTTTTAATCCTCTCGCTAACGGGAACAAATGGTAGCTGTCAATCATTCACGTCATACCTGTGCGTCGCCGGCCCGCTACGTCACAACCTGCGTGACAGTGCGGCAAGCCCCCAGAGTCCAAGATGGCATCCCATTCCTTTCAATGAAGTTGCTCACCCAGCGCATGGCTCCCAAAAACTTTTTGACTTCCGCATTGATGGGATAATAGAGCATGCGCAGTTGTGTCAGTGTGGAGACCGTCACTGACAGACGTGCGCGCTCACGAACCGTACAAAATTCAACATGGAAATCAATGTATTTTTTACGGAACAACTGACGATTGTTGTTTGGAAATTTTAGAAATAATAATAATGATGATGATGATTATTATTATTATTATTATTATTATTATTATTATTATTATTATTATTATTATTATATTAATAAAATAGTATTATTATAATAATATACTATTATTTGTGTATTAAACAAGTGAGCAATGTGCCACTGAATAATAAATGATAATTCTTTGAAGCAAACTCTCTATGGACCATAACAGCACTGCCACACATATTTTTTTTAATTAATAACCTCTTTGGAAAGCAGACAAAGGAATGAAATGATTGGTCTATTTATTTCATCAGAACTAAAAAAAAAAATAAAAAACAAAAACTCAACGATCTTGAAAGTTCCTCCCTGAAAGTTCCTCCCTTTCTCTTGCGCCTGTCGATGTGTGTAGCTAACACAAATCTGCAAATATTTTGTCGTTCTCATGGAATTAAACAGCACACCATGTTAATTTATCAGCGAGTGCTCTCTCTTTTCATGCAATTCATCACGCTTAACATGTAATGCTGAATCATGAAAGCTATGGAGCAAAAAATAATAATTACATAAACGACGAGTGAAATAAAATGTGTCATTCATTCAATAAAGATTTCATTCATTCATCTTCTATACCCGCTTATTCCTATTCAGGGTCACAGGGGTCTGCTGGAGCCTATCCCAGCTGTCTTAGGGCGAAGGCAGGGTGACACCCTGGACAAGTCGCCAGTTCATCGCAGGGCCACATAGAGACAAACAACCATTCACACTCACATGCACACCTACGGACAATTTAGAACGTTCAATTGACCTCACATGCATGTTTTTGGAGTGTGGGAGGAAGCCGGAAAGAACCCACGCAGACACAGGGAGAACATGCAAATTCCACACAGAAAGGTCCCAGGTCCAGGCCCCGGAATCGAACCCACGACCTTCTTGCTGTGAGGCGGCAGCGCTAACCACTGCACCACCGACTATTTTATTACTTAGTTGAAAATGCCATTTTATTTTATTTAACAAAGCATATCATTATTTCATCATGCATTTAATTGTTTTGTGGTCCTGTGTTTTAGTGCTTCATAATTGTATTCTGTTGTCAAATTTGCCCATCAAAGTAAGATTAGTAATCCTGTACATCAGTTTAAGGAAAACCAATTCTAGGTAATGGATTGCAGATCTTGTAGTGACCTGTTACAATGGAAAGAAATGTATACATAAGTACGTCTGTGTGCCCGATATTTTAGCTAACACTAAACTTTATGCATTGTGCTTTTTCTTCGGCCACAGAGAACAGAAACGTCTGTAGTTCTTTGTTCACCCATGGTACAGTTTCAGAAGCTTTTCAGTTTTTAATACGTGTTAATGTAAAAATCCACACGCGAGGCATTTAAAAATGGCGGTTTTGGTCTTTCGTGAAAGACTGCCTTTGGCCAATCAGTGTCCTGAACGTTGCTACGTCACCCTTATGGTCTCAGCTCTGCTCGCTTCGAACCCCAACGAGGCAGGTACCAAAATCCTAACCCCTGGCAACGTGATAATTGTTTTTTTCAATTGAAGTTTTTGTTATTTTGTTCGTTTTCGTTAACTATTATAACCGTGGTCAGGACCTCCAGTGAGAAGATCCACTGGAGGACATTTAGAGCAAACAGTCAGACAACAGCAGCTTCACCACATCAGCTGAAAAATGGAGTTTGGATGCTTTCAGCTTCAAGTCGTGGACAGAAAATGATGCTCACACTGTCACACTGACGTTTTCTTCTCCAACCTTCTCTCAGCTCCAAAGGTTGGTGGTCTGCAGGAGCTTCTACAGCAGCAGAAGATCAGTCTGGAGAGGAGATGTGAACGTGTGACTGAAGGTGAAGAAGCAGGAAGTCAAACTCTCCTCAACAGCATCTACAATGAGCTCTACATCACTGAGGGACTGAGTGAGGAGGTCAACAGAGAGCATGAGGTCAAACAGCTGGAGACCAAGAAGACCAAGGAGATCCTCCACGACCGTCCAATCAGGTGCAGCCAGATCTTTGAAGCCTCACCTGAGCAGCAGGGACTCAGGGAGTCAGAGTGGTGCTGACCAGGTCTCTGGGCTGGACTGGGAAGCCTTGGGGTCCCACTGGAGGAGCTGGAGGAGGTGACTGGGGCCAGGGAAGTCTGGGGGTCTCTGCTGAGGCTGCTGCCCCCGAGACCTGACTCCGGATACGGCAGTAGAAGATGGATGGATGGATGGATGGATGGTTGGATGGATGGATGCCAGGTGATGGAACATTTCATAAAAACAGACTCTGCATTATAACTTCTATTACACTCTAAAAAACTCACTCCAATATAACTGCACTCGTCCTTCTCTCACATTACATTGGATCACAATGACCAAACAACACAACAAAGACAATGATCCAACTGTGCTGCCACGTCCAGACTCAGTGTAGGTCTGTAGGCCTCTTGGACCTTCATGTGAACCACTGCGTGTTGACTGGAGGTGAAACATGACTGACTGCTGTCCTCCTACCTGGACAATGCAATCTCACTTTCATTCTGCTGCAGATGGCCATTTTCATTTTACACCGTCCAAATTTACAGCTCAGGGCGCTGGGACGAATTCCAAATTGTGTGCAGATACAGGCCTACACTTCAAATAATTATGAGAAAAATCCAACGTAAAGAGAGCACTTCCATTAGGAAATAGTCTTCTACTGACACCTGCTGGTCAAATTGAATAGTTGCAAATATTGTGAACAAGTTGTCATCTAATTCTAATCCTAAACAATATGGCCATTCGAAGTGAAGTATTAAGACAATTAATCAGGTTTGTACTGCTTGATTGAACACATTCATCCCGTTCCAGTGCACTAAAACCCACTTCCCTTCAGGACCGTGTCAGCGAAGCCAAAACTTCCTTGAGTGACGTTGTGTCCCAGCATGCAATGCGAGCTAGCGATTCACAATACTATTCCATCACAAACATGGATGTAAAAAATAAAAAGGGACGAAAAATGAAACTTCAGGAACAGCAACCATTGCAATACAAGCAGAACTGGGCCGAAGTTTTATATTATGTACACCATAATACAGCCTTCTGGTGGACAAGCCATACTGTTTAATCAGTGTCTTCCTATGGCACTTCCGTGGGTAGAAACTCGTCGTAGAGGTCACGTGCTGGGTGCTCGTCACCCCACCAACGACCTCGGGGAAGGTCTAAGACAAGTGCCAATGGTTACCCATGCAGGGTATCACCTGATACGGGTGAGCGAGTGAACAGAAAATATGTGTCAACGTGTGCAGTCGTAACAGGAGAAGCTTGTTGACGGAAATTATGCACTACTAGTGGATGTGACACTAATGAGTGCGATGGATGAGGTGGAGCAATGCTCCAGAACCCTATTCAGACTACTCTCCCTCCACTTTTTTTGTTTTGTATGAGCGTTTAAAAAAAACAACATAATGATAATCGAATAAGCTTTAGTTTATTAATCAGAATTAAAACAAGTAGGTTTTGCCCTTACAAGGTTGTAGTTTTGTTATAGATGAGTTCCTTTGTTGTAGTTTGGCGCTTGAAAAACTATATATGGGATGTACCATGACCTGAGGGATTTCCTCATCCCATCCCAGCTTGGTTCTGATGCTGAATGTGAATGTATCTTGCTGTACATCCCACTGAGCTCCAAGGGCCCTCTCCATAGGGAGCTGGTCTCTGTAAAGGTTAAGTGTTTTTACCTCTTTAGCTCTCTGCTCTTCAGGAATGGCGGCCAGCACCGAGCGATGATTGCTCACCCACTTATTGAGCTTAAATCCACCTCTACCGCACAGGTCTGTTAGCTGCTGGTACAGATGTATTGCTTGTTCCACCGTGCTGACGGCCTTTAGACAATCATCCACGTAGAAATTTTGACCAACAGTGTTTATAACCTCGGCTGGGAAGTCATGCTGATTGTCGTCGAATGAAGCACAGCTTGGGGATGACACTGCCCCAAAGATGTGGACCAGCATCCTGTGCTCTTGTAGGTCCTTTGTAATGTCCCCATCTGGCCACCAGAGGAAGCGTAAGAAGTTTACATCCCGGTTGGAAACTCTTACTTGATGAAACGTTCCCTCAATGTCAGTCATGAATGCTACAGGGCCTTGGCGAAAACGAAGCAGCACACCTAGCAGTGTACTTGTCAAATTGGGACCCTGCAGGAGCTCTTTATTTAATGATGTTCACTCACTTTCAATCTCACAGCCACTAAAAAACCTGATTGTGATTGAGAGGTCCTCAGCAGCCAATCACTGTTGGGAGTCCAGCCTTCAAACACTCCTCCTGAATCCACAGTCACATCTGTGAGCATCTGGAACTTTGGCCCTGATCCTCCACACCACACAACTTGGGATGACAGCGCCACCTACCTGTATCCTTTCAGCAGCCAGTCCATGCTCTGACATGTTTCCACTGTGGCCTGTTGTGTCATCTGGACCGGAGTCTGGATCATCAGTGTCCAGGTTCATGGAATCTGTCAGAGTGCCGCCGTCCTGTGATGTAATGATAGAGAATCACTCTATTTATACTAATGTGCAGAACCACTAGAGTGTCATTTCTTCACTGCTGTCAGCAACAAGCATTTGGTGTCACACTGGTGTACAACACTTATGGGCTAATTAATAAGAAATGACATATTTATGAATCACCCGCAATGCCCAGATTGTTGCTGCTTATCTGCTGATATGAGCCGTCAACTGTTGCAATATAGAACCACGGGCAGGAAATTACAATTAGTGTAGAGCGTATTATAATTTAAAAGTTTACTTATGGTAGTTCTTTAAAGAATTTAGCAGGGATGGAACAGGCTAACGTGACGACGTCACCTCTAACACGGTAGGAGCTCAACCTTCTGTCACGGCGAAAACTCCGTGTTACGTCCCGTCGAGGGGGACCGAGACGCAACGTGTGGGACACCTTCCCCCACTCCCAAGCCTCATTAATTTTTCACTGCAGTTGGCAGTTTCAACAAAAAACATTTTATTAATCAGTAAATGAAATAAACAAAACAACTTAACCGGTGGGCAGCAAAGGCTTCAGGGTGGGCCCAGGCCAAAATAATAAACCAAACTCCAACTAGCTTGCCTTAAGAACTAACTAAAGAAAGAAAGAGAACCCAAATACAGAAAGGCTAACCTCCCAACATACTTATTAAACAGGAGAAAAGAGGGGACAAAGAAAATGGCAGCCCACCCCTACGGCTGTTTGCTCTAACACCATTTCAGAAGTGACTAACTGCAGAGTTGGGAGCGGAGGAGGGATGACCGTCAGGCTGGCTCGACTGCTCCTCCTTCTCAGCCGTGGCGCGTCCAATCAGCAGCCGACATCCAGGACCGCACCTGCAAGGCGTCATCCACTCTCTCTCACACACACACACACACACACACACACACACACACACACACACAGATAGAGGCATCTAGACCCACCTGTGGGTCATAACACCCCCTCCCTGAAGAACTAAACCCTATTAACATACCTACAAACAAAACTAAACAAGAAAAACAGCTCAGTTCACCCAAAATAAAATTCCGCAGCTAGTCCACATCATAATGCATCTGCCAACACATTATCAACCCCCCTTCCTGTGGCAAATCTGGAGATTGAAGTCTTGCAGGGGCAGAGACCACCGCATCTACGAGGGCATTATGGTCTGTAAAAACCTGACCCCAAATTAACATCAAGATGGGCACTGTCAGAAGGAGAACCAAAGCTTCTTTCTGAACTTCCCAATAATGACTCTGTGTGCATGCTGCTTAGTTGTGGCATGTCCCTCTACTTCTATGTCATGGTGCAAAACTGACGTACGGCGGGGGTGGTCAGAAAACAATAGTGGGTGGCTCTCAATTAATTTAACAATATCATGACGGGCTGATGCAGGCAAATGGGACAAAAATGAGCTTAAGTTATTCATAATTTCAGAGTTTCCCAGGCGCGCCGAAGGAACACCGATTTTTTTTTTTTTTTTTCAATGAGCCCTTCCTCCGCCAATGGGCAAAGAGGGGGCGGAGGCTCAGGGGACACATTTTTCCGAGCGACGTAACGCCCGGTTCACACTGGACGCGGAAGCGCCACGAAGCGCCGCGAAGCGCCGTGAAGCGCCGCCGAGCGCTTCCATTCGGCGCCCACGTTAATCAATGTGGTGGTTCACAGTAGACGCGAACAGGCGCGCGGCTCGCGGCATGCATTTGTTGTTTCGGCGTCTGCTCTATTTCGTGCGCGAGCCGCGAGCGATCCTCGTCAATAGTACAGGAAGTCGCTCAATAAAAACGAGAAAATCCGGTGAATTTTCAAAATAAACTAATTTCAAAATAAAAACCGAACGATAAATTCGATCATATATCATATTTGTATGTTATATTTGTCAGTACATTGTATCAGAGTGCGAGAGAGATTAAACACACACACACACACACACACACACACACACACACAGGAAGACTTGATCAAAATACGTCTGTTTGATCCTAGAGATGCCGGTCAATGATCATTATGAAAGAGGTCTTGTCTTGAGATGGACACCTGAGTGCGTGTTTCTATTTATTTACACACACACACACACACACACACACACACACACACACAAAAGTAAGCTACGGAGCAGGCTGGCTACGGGGCGAGGGGGGGCGATAATGAAAATGATTTTTTTTATTTAATTTTTTTTAAAGAAAAAAAAAAGAAGCTCAAGTGGGAGTGAAAAAAAGACTGCAGCTGAGCAGAAGCGCTTGTCGACCGTCGCGGAGCTGTTCGCGTCTGGTGTGAACCAGTTGGAGCCTCGCTCGCGAAATTCGTCGGCGCTCCGCTTCGCGGCGCTTCCACTTCCATTGAAATGAATGGCACGAGCCGCGCGCCTGTTCGCGTCTGGTCTGAACCACTACATTCAGTGCCTTTACATGGCACTAGAGAAAATCGAATTATTGCCTTAGTCCGATTATGATCGGAGAACTCACGTGCGTGTAAACACCTTACTCCGATTATGATTGGAGTTTAAGAACTCTGATTGGAATCGGAGAACTCCGATTGAGACCCCCAGATAATGCGATTGGAATTCGAATTTCTCTGCCATGTATACGCCTTAATCGGACTATTAACTGGACAATGCGAGTGCGCATGCGCCACGCCTCGCTCTCGCAACTCATGACCGCACAACTACGTCGTCTAACAAAACAGACGGCGCGAAACAACCTGGCAAACGCGAATAAGAATGTTGACATTTGGAGAGAGGATGAGACCGGGGCGATGCTTTCTCTTTTAAAAGAGATGGACATATTAAAATAACGCGCAACGGAGACCTTTTCAAAAAGGGTAGCGCAGCAAATGCAGGGCTCCGGCTTTGCGCACCCCTGAACAAATATGTATTCCTTCGTATTTATATTTCTACCTTTTCGTTCACATTTTTTATAAGTTAGAAGAATTTTAACTTTGTAAATAAAAGCACAGCAAAGACATGTTTTCCTGATTTTTTATTTTGGTAATTTCGCTGTTATTCTGCTGGAAACGGCGTGCAGCGGCACCAGCTTCCTCCACGGTCGGCACTTTAATGAGCGTGTGTATAACTGAAGATACCGTTCCTTTGCAAAACCTGTACACAAACTCTCCCACCAGTCTGCGCAGAACCCGAATCCAACAAGAACGAGAGTTTGGGGTCCGTAGCGACAGCACAAAGCGTAGCATCAAAGTGTTGTTGTAGCCCTCCAACAGCAAACAACGTTCTTGTCTGCCTTTTAAAATAACCAGGAGCACAAGAAATAGGGTACAGCTTATCTGCAAAGCAAGTAACACGTACATTATGAACTATCGTTCCATATCACAATAGATTTAATATCTCAACCGAAAGCAGCTGACTATATATATACATATATATATATATATATATATTAATTAACCTCTGTCATTGAACTCCAAAACATACATGGTCAATATCCATATTATTAGTATGTTGTTGTTTTTTTTTTAAATGCTCATACAAAACAAAAAAAAAGTGTGACATACACATGTAGTGCATTATTTTCGCCAGCAAACTTACTCACCTGAATCAGACGCTATGCAGATGACCTGCAAGGGCCCCGAGGGGTGACGCACAACCAGCACGTGACCTCTTCCATGTGCTTCCACCCACGGAAATGCCATAGGAGGACACGGCTTAAATAGTATGGCTTGTCCACCAGAAGGCTGTATTATGGTGTACATAATATAAAACTTCGGCCCAGTTCTGCTTGTATTGCAATGGTTGCTGTTCCTGAAGTTTCATTTTTCCCTTTTTCCCTTTTTATTTTTTACATCCATGTTTGTGATGAAATAGTATTGTGAATCGCTAGCTCGCATTGCATGCTGGGAAACAGCGTCAATCAAGGAAGTTTTGGCTTCGCTGACACGGTCCTGAAGGGAAGTGGGTTTTAGTGCACTGGAACGGGATGAATGTGTTCAATCAAGCAGTACAAACCTGATTAATTGTCTTAATACTTGACTTGGAATGGCCATATTGTTTAGGATTAGAATTAGATGACAACTTGTTCACAATATTTGCAACGATTCAATTTGACCAGCAGGTGTCAGTAGAGGACGAAATTTCATGTTGACTATTTCCTAATGGAAGTGCTCTCTTTACGTTGGATTTTTCTCATAATTATTTGAAGTGTAGGCCTGTAGTTGATGAGGAATCACGGTGTGCTAACGCTACTCAAACAGCTTAGATGAAAAAAGGGAGTGTGATTTGGGTTTGTGGTACATTATGACAATCTTGGACTTGCAAGACTGAGGCGATGGTTCAATTCCCATCAATGTGTATTATATATGTGTTATTTAGCTCATCTATTCTACATTTTAAATAGATCACATTTGACATCTGACCCACTGAACACTTACTATTGAACATATTTTTAAACTATGGGCTATTTAGTCTTGTTTTAGGATATAATATAATTCATTGCACAAACTGTCAGGCTAAGAGCTATAGTCTACTACAATCAGTCGTGCCAAAAAAGAGACATTGTCTTTATTTTTCATTTTTATTTTATTGTGTCAGCATTGAACCATACAAGCATGTAGTGTTGTCCAACAAAAATGCATGGCGAATCAAATCCCAAACAATGAACACGTTTCAATTGCACTTCATTTTATTGAGCACTAGATGACCTCCTCGAGCACTGTGTCATTGAAGCCTCGAGTAATGAACCATTTTTTGAAACAAGTGTCGAAGCTTCAACAAAGCCTCGATCGGCCATCACTACCTACGGCTGCGTGCTCTAACACCATTTCAGAAGTGACTAACTGCAGAGTTGGGAGCAGACGAGGGATGACCTTCAGGCTGGCTCGACTGCTCCTCCTTGTCAGCCGTGGCGCGTCCAATCAGCAGCCGACATCCAGGACCGCACCTGCAAGGCGTCATCCACTGTCAGACACACACACAGACACAAAGATAGAGGCACCTAGACCCACCCGTGGGTCATAACACTCCGTGTGGATCTTTTAACTCTGGCATTGAAAGGGGGTGCTAGTGCTAGCCGTTTGCTAAGCTATGTACAGACAGCACCACCGCTTGCCGAACCACATAGTCACACCGTTTATATACAACAACTCGTCATAAATATCTCTAAAGTAGAAGTCAAGAACTTTTTTCAAAAACGATAACTAACTCAAACTTTTTTGTGTGTTTATAAAAACAAACTAAAACAAACTTAAATTGAAGTCACATTTCACTTCGTTTACGTCTGTCAAATGAATATTTGCCCAGGAATATCTTTTAGTTTTACGCAGCAGCACCTAAATGCACGTCGCGTTCTGTGACGTCACCCCTCTTTCACAGCAGTATGTTGACGAGCGACTCGCGGCGGGAAAGTCCGATATGCCACAGTAGTGAACATGTTTATTGAGACTGGGAAGTAGACACGACAGTTTGACTCAGTTGACTCAAATATCCTGTGGCGATGAGAGTGGTTATGGCTATCTGATAAAGCAAGATTTAATCTTGGGAATTTAACAAAATGAAAAGGAACCGACAACGCCACCCTGGGAATTTCACCCAGGGAGTTCTACTAAACACAAAAGTAATAATTAGGCACACAGGTAAGTTCTACGAGGAAGGAGTAGGAGACGTGGTTCAGAATGTTTAAAATATCAAACCAACTTTTATTCAACATTTAAAAATAAAAGGAACAAACAGACCAACACTTAAAACGGAGCTACTGAGCTCCTTATTCTTGGTGTAGAAACTGAGGCTTACCGATGAGGGGGCCAAACGGGGGAGGAACCAAAGAAAACAAGGAACACCCCACTCACACGTGACACACCTGCAAAGAAAGTGAAGTGCAAAAAAAAGAAGAAAACAACCACAATCCCGGGTCACAGCACGCGTAGGGGCCCACCACCCGGGACACCGCCACCACCAGCAGCTCTCAGCGACTACAAAAGAAAAGATAAACAGTTGGTTACTAAAAGTTCCCTAAAATCTGTCACATGTACTGAAATAGCAAGAAAAACAAACAAACAATGCAATTACACACACACACACACACACACACACACACACACACACACACACACACACACACACACACACACACACACACGTTCCCACCAACCACGCACACCCATACACGCACACACACCACTGTGGCTGGACCGGCGACTTGATAGTGTAACGTCTGCTGTCTGAGGGTCAGCAGTGGCGATGTAAGCAAACGAAGAAAAACACAACGAGAACGGAAAAACAACAAGTAAAACCAAGGCGGGACGGAAGCAACATGCACCGTCCACCGTCTGTACGGGGCGGCTAGCACAATCAAGTGCGGGCGAAGCGGCAGTGTTCCTGCACTTATCTTATAGGACCGAGTTTTGGGCCACAGGTCTTGATCACCAAGCGTCCTCCAGGTGAGGAGAACAACGAGGAGGCTCTGCGCAGCTTTGTGCTCGCAGGCGGCTGTAGTGTGCCAGTGAGGTGTTCAGGAAGCACTGTAAAAAGAACGGACAGGTGAGGTACTACGTACCTATGCTAATAAGCCATAATAATTTAAATGCTAAAATGTCCGCACCTGATCCTCTTAAAACTCGGGCACACAAAGCGGATGTTCAGTGTCCCATTGACCACAGTGGACCACTAAACGAAGCTTTTAAGAAAAATGCGAAATGAAGCCACTGAGAGCTAAAACAACATGCAAACAATGCCACAGTGCAGCTTTTCTCAAACGGGTCAATTTTGAAATCATTTTAATCAACTCTGTCTTCATTGATCAGAAGCTTTTTGCAGATTTGGAATTAAAACATTTTAACTGCAGGAATCATAAAATCGTCTCATCAGTGACGTTTATAGAGCCATTAAAAAATTGAATATGTGCTGAACAGACAAACGGAGGTGTAAGAGGCCTGTGTGACCAGCAGGGGGCAGCAGAGGACCGACAGCCGCAAGTTCCTCCTCAGAGAGGCCTGAGAAGGTTCTGCACCTTCAGCTCCTCCAGGAGGTCCTCAGCAAAGTGTCAGAGTTTGTTGGTTTTTTTACCTCGGTCGGCAGAGTCAAAGTATTAAACTTGTAGCCAGGGGGCGCTGCAGCTCACTCAACACCTACAAGGTTTGAAAAGGATATTGAGTGGAATTCATCTGGAATGAAAAGAAAAGCACAACTACAGTAGAAAAACTGAACACAAAGACGCACAAAGTTTGAACTACACACTGATTTTCTTCTTCTGTTGATTCAAATGAATTTGACAGAAATAATATCTGAAAAAATAGAAACCAAATGTTAAATTTCGACATTTAAAAAATGGACAGATTCATTTACACCCAGTAAGATAAGAAGATATTTAGCTCTCAGCCAGTTAGAGCTCCTGCTCCTGTGTGTGTGCGTGCGTGTGTGTGTGTGTGTGTGTGTGTGTGTGTGTGTGTGTGTGTGTGTGTGTGTGTGGATGTGGTGGTGTGTGTACCTGAATGTGGGAGTGGGTGTGTTTAAGTACGTCACTGGAAGTAGGCTGCCAATTAGTGCGGCCTCCGAGGCCGCAACCGCCCCACGCCAGCGACAAGCCCAGGGGGGGCGGGGGGGCCGGACACGGCACACCCGCCGCAATGCCGGCCAGGAAGAGGCCCGAAGCAGCAGGCCCCCGGACCGGAGGGCACCCGCCCCACGAGCCAGGGCAAGATGACAGGGAGGCAGATACCCCAAGGAGAAGGGACACCACCCGGGGCGAACAGACAGCAGAGCCCGGCCCCCGGACGGGGGCCCCCCAGGGCAAGCGAGACCAGACTCATCCCCATGACAGGACCCAGCCCCTTCACCCACCAGGAGGATTGGTACCCAAGGCAGGCCCGGGCACCCAGAGCCCCCCCCCCCACGGACCCAGTATGGCGCATCGCCGCAAGTGGCGAGGTCCCCATAGGCCCAGCCGGTCTCGCACCCCAGGGGCACCGGACTGCACAGGGCCCATCCAGAGTGGGAAAGATGCCGGATCCCGCCCCTGCTAGCAGGCCGACCCCACTGTGTGTAGGGGTGTCAGTGTGTGTATATGTGAACTTGCTGGTGTGTTGAACTATGGTGCGTTTAAAATGGAGGGGTGGTAAGGCCCAGGGGCAACCACACTGCTGCTGAGCAGGGCGGCGGCCACAGTGCACGAACCACCCCCCCAGGCCCTAAGTGTCTATAATGCTATTAAGATTGGAGAGGGTCTTAAGGCCAGAAGGCCGGGCAGCGACCACCCAAGACACAAATCCCCCGAAACAGAAGAAAATAAATTAATTAATTAAAAATTTAGGGAAAAAAAAAACAAAAAAAAAAAACACCTATTATGTGACCAGGGGGGACTCCCGGTCAGGGCGCCCCCTGAGCGACATCGGGGCCGGGGACACCACAGGGATCCAGGAGCCAAAGGGGGCCCGGCCCTCACCGCACCGCACCACCCGGGCACACAGGAGCGGTAGCCGGCGAACGCGCAGCCCCACCCCAGGCATGCGACCCCACCGCGTACGATCCAGCGGCAGTCCCCAGACACAGGGACGGACCAGCCCTCCCACGAACAAGGGGGCCCCCAGACCAGAGCCAGGGACCCCCCCCCCCCCGGAGCACCACCCCCAGAGCACCACCCACCAACCACCAGGCCCAGCCCCCCGCGTGGTAGACATCCCCCGCTGGGGCACCCAACCCCCGACCCCCCACCAACCCGCAAAGCAGCCGAACCCCCCACGCCCAAACCCCCCCCCCAGACCGCACCCGGCCCGCGGCAGCACGACCACCGCTGCCCACATCAACCAGCAGCCTCAGCTATTGATTGATTACTAGTTAGTTATAGGATGAAGCAGACATTCCTACCAAGGAGGTGTGGTCTAACAGTAAGTTCCTATATTGTGCAATGTGCAGGTGTTGTTTTGTTTTCCAGTTTGTGAGGATTGTTTTCTTAGCGATAGATAAGGAGGTGATCAGCATGCGAGATTCTGCCTTATCTGATGTGATATCACTGAGGTCCCCTAAGAGACAAAAAGAAGGAGTGGCTGTGATGTTGTAACCAACCTGTGCTGATAGATCATTGCATACTACGTGCCAGAATTTATTTACTGGTGGGCAATGCCATACAGCGTGTAGGTAATTATCTGGGACATTAACTGTGCAGTGTGAGCAGGTCTGAGAGGCGGTCATGCCCATCTGAAACATCCGCTGTCCAGTGTAGTGGATCCTGTGGAGTACTTTAAAATGTATTAATTGTAGAATAGGTTGTTTTATCAGTGAAAAGGTGTTCAGGCAGATTGTTCTCCAGAAATTAGAGTGAGGCTGGAGAGACAGGTCTCTTTCCCACTTAACAATTGGGATAGAAATTGTGCAATCTGTATTTGTAAGCAACTCACTCCAATAGAACTGCACTCGTCCTTCTCTCACATTACATTGGATCACAATGACCAAACAACACAACAAAGACAATGATGCCACTGTGCTGCCACATCCAGACTCTGTGTAGGTCTGTAGGCCTCTTGGACCTTCATGTGAACCACTGCGTGTTGACTGGAGGTGAAACATGACTGACTGCTGTCCTCCTCCTTGGACAATGCAATCTCACTTTCAATCTCACAGCCACTAAAAAACCTGATTGTGATTGAGAGGTCCTCAGCAGCCAATCACTGTTGGGAGTCCAGCCTTCAAACACTCCTCCTGAATCCACAGTCACATCTGTGAGCATCTGGAACTTTGGCCCCGATCCTCCACACCACACAATTTGGGATGACAGCGCCACCTACCTGTATACTTTCAGCAGCCAGTCCCATGTTCTGACCCGTTTCCACTGTGGCCTGTTGGCTCATCTGGTCCAAAGTCTGGATCATCAGTGTCCAGGTTCATGGAATCTGTCAGAGTGCCGCCGTCCTGTGATGTAATGATAGAGAATCACTCTATTTATACTAATGTGCAGAACCACTGGAGTGTGGAAGCAGACAGTTACCATAATCCAAATGAAAAAGCAACAGCAGAAATGCTTTTTCATTTTAAGAACGTGGCTGCATTAGTTGACTCATAATTAAAATGGTGAATAAATAATCCAAACTGCATTTTCATTTTCTTATTCGTGTCGCACCTTTTATGACACAATCAAAAAGAAAACTGAGAGCATTGCTTTTTAATTTTCGTGGTCCTGCCCTGCACAAGAGTTACCACAACTCGAAAACGAAATCGCAATCTCAAAGTAAGCGCGCGGCGCAGGAAAGTGACGTCAGCAGCTCTCCACCTGTGGCTAATCTAATACCAGTGCCACGATCTGCCACTGCATCTTCACTAGTACTAACTGATGATGGATCACAAATCACATGTGCGAGGCGTAGAACGAGCGGAGCAGTCAGAGGCAACAGAAGAAGAAAGAAAAGCCTCCTTAGCTTAGTTGATCTTCTGTGTTGCCTCCTGGATGGTGCTGGCCTCCTTTGGCTTGGTGCTGGCAACCACGGGAGCCACAGGAACCACGAGCACAGCTCTGGTCATCTGTGGCGTTGCCTCCACCTGATTAAAATGAGAAAGATGTGATTTTATGCCAATAAACATAGAAAGGAAAACACTAGGCTTTACACGGTCACGATTTTTATGCCAATCACCGATCCAATCACGTTAGAGGCAATAAATACTTGTTTCTGTACACCCCTTGCCTTCTCACGAGCACCGTCGAAAGTTGTTTGCTTTAGCATCCGTTTCAGAGTTTGCTTTTCTTTTTCTTTCTCTGCGCTGCGTTTCTTGAACTCGACATGCTCCTCCGTGTGTATCTTTTCCAAGTGCCTGATTAAATTTGTGGTGTTGAATTTTTTTACCAAAGTTCCCCCGCGAGGTACTGTAGCGTTGCATATATTGCAGATTCAAAGAAACTTTATTGTCCGTCACATAGCGACAGTACTCAAAACAGGAAGAGGCACGAAGACGAAAATGAAGGTTTTTGAATCATGAACCATTAGCTCCTGGTGTTATGCCCCGGCCTAGGGGGAACCAGGACACAACATAAAGGCTCCCCCCCTTCTCCCAGCTCTCAAATTAGACAAAGGTGCTTCGTCCACAGGATGGTTTTTATTAAACGTCACCATCATTGCACTGGCGTCAGGGAGGGCATGGCCAAAACAACAAACAAAATGGCTCTCTTATGGATCTTACCTATGAAGAAAACAATCAAATAAATGACAGTCAAACTAACCTCCTTAACTAAAACACAGGAGAAAAGGGTCACAACACAAATGGCTTCCCTCCCCTACGGGCTACGTGGACACAAAGGGAACTGAAATAGATTACAAAACAGAATTGATGGCTGAAAACAGAACACTGCTGCTGCGGCACATGGCCTCTGGTTGGGAGCTGGGAGAAGGACAAAGAGACCGAGGTGTTGAAGTCCTCCTTAAATATTGGCACCAGCCAATCACCTTTCCGCACCTGGAACAAGCAAAAAAAAGGGAACACAGGATCTACTGCGCCATCTAGTGCCCAAACGGACACACAGCAGACAAAAGGAACTGACAACAATGTAAACCCAAATCTATAGATTTACATAACACTCGGATACAAACAAATAAACATGTCGATGCTGTGAAACTACTTTGGAGGAAATGAGACAGATTAAAAAAGTTTCAACACGACCATGACGTCATTGATCGGTGATTCATGACATGACGCCCGATCATGAACGTTTCAAAAAATGCCAAATATCGGCCGATCCGATACAGCCGATAAGATCGGTGTAAAGCCAAGAAAACACACACAGGTGATGAAGTGGAAATGAATAAGTACAAACCTGCTGCACTGCTGTGACATTGCTGGAGGCAGACTCAGTCATGTGGACAGTTGAACGTATTGTCCACACCTGCAAATACAAGGACACAAAGTAACGTTTAAAGAACTGCATTTATTGTCCTATCACAAAGATGCACACAATGAAATACACATATCCCAAATACCAACATGTCACTGGTTTGTTTTGGTTTTTGAGGCAACGCGTGCTGATCGACGTCTCAGGCTGGACATCTGGAAGAACATAAAGAAATTAATTCATAAACAAAGTAACACACTAATTAAACTGTACATGTACTGTACATATGTGATCTTGTGTTGATAATAGGGGTAGGGCGATACGGCTAACCCACGATTCGATACTGTGACGATATTTGGCCCACGATAATGACAACATCACGACACACGATATCTTCCGAAGGGAAGATGAGAGAGGGAAAAAAATCCTTTCACTGCCCCGATTCTGAAAATCAATAAAAAAATGATGCAGACAAAATAAATAAATAAATAACCGCGTCCCCGAAAAATACGGGACAAAGTGAAGTGCGTCCCCCATCAGTTCATTACGGGACAGGCTTTTTTATTTGCAAATATGGGACAATCGCGTATTTTATGGGAGGGTTGGCAACCCTATCTAGACCACAGACGGAAATTAAATGAGGTTTTGTCATTTTCCCTAAAAAACGGGACAAATTGTGTCCCGGGAGAGATTTTGTCTTTCCCGGGACAGGTGGACAGGTGGTGTTTGGAAAAAAATATTGATATTTGCCGTCAGTGTATCGATTATTTATTGCGACAGAAAGCACAACAATATATTGCAATCTTGATTTTTTTTTTCACCCACCCCTAGTTGATAAGTGTATGAATAATTGTGTGAATGTTACCGTGGCAGCTGGGGAAACCCTGCCAGATGACTCCACGACGGTCTCCATGTGGTCCAGCAGCACAGCCTCACTGAACCACACGGGATTGGACGGGATGTCTGTGTGAAATGCAGTCTCAACAGCTGTTGGTACTGTCTATAAAAAAAAGAGGAGAGGAAATCAGAGTCAACTTAGGATAAGTGTTCATTTTTAAAATAAAAAGTTGCACAGTTTGACAAATACACGATTGGGGGGGGGAAAAAAAAAGAGGGATGAACAGGTTACCTCAACCTCCTGTCCAACAAGAGTCCATTCAGGAGTGGGTCCATACACTGGCATGTAGACAGGACCTGTCACAACCACTCTGGGAGACACCCTGGGCGATGATTGGTTGTGGCACAACACCCCTGATCTAGGTGAAGGGGGTACGAGCTGATGGAGCGTGCAGCATGCAGACGCTCCACCAAAATCAGTCCTGAGGTGCACCTAAACAGAAAACAACATGTTAACACATATTTGTCATATCAAATGAAGAGCAAGTAAGGCTGAAGAAGGCAAAACTTACACCATCATAACACCACCATGTACAGCTGACGAAGGGGGAGGTGATCGGCCATATACACAAATGTTAAACCTGGAAGAAGTGTTAAATAATCAATTGTGTAATCACACAATTCTAAGAAATATCTGTTAGCACAGTGTCACTGAAGAGAAAAAAATACAACAAAAATATGTATTTTACACACCCATGCGTGCAGCAATACGATGATATACTTGACGTAGCGCTGTTTGTAGTTCTGGCTTGACAGTCAGGCGAGATGGAAAGTCAAGCACAAACACCTACAAAAAACCCCAAACAAACATAAAAATGCAAAATAAATTCATGAATATTCTTGTTATTGAACTATGGATCATGGAATTACTTGATATTGATAAAACAAAGTGGCGAACAAACCTTGGGCCAGCGGTCCAACACAGTTGCCAGTAGCGCAGCAAAATCCTGGGCGGAGTCTGTTACAAGCCCGTGTTCAAGTTTGTTGCCCGGGGCGAGAACACAAAACCATCCACAAGTGGACAGAGATGTGAGTCTCCCACCACCAGAACAAAAACATAAAGAAACTCGTGGCTTGACAAAATCACGACCCATACCTTCTTGTCTGGTTGCTGGGCCTTAAGAACGAACTTGCACTGTTTTGTCAGTCAGGAGCAAAACGGGCCATCTTCGCACCCAGGTCGCTGACCAGTACCGCGCCCTGTGTAAATTGACAAAAAAGAAAAATCTAAATATGTTTTTGTAAGATTTATTTGGAATACAACATAACAACACAGGCAGAACATGAAATCATGAACGTGGAAGTACTCACGACGTTCAAAGTCCTTCCGAGGTGGAAAAGGTGTCCAATCCCGCTTTTGCTCCAGGCGTCGTTTCATGGCCAGAGAGCGACGGAATGCCTTGGTGTTCGGCATCTGAACAATGAAATGAAAGATTGTGTCATTTTCAATGAAGGACAATGATAACACAAGTTTACAGAAAAAAGTGATGTTTTCTCACACACGACATCAAAACACAGAAAGGTTTCTGTACCTTTGCAGCTGGAGACGATGAGCTTAAATCAATAAAGCAAAAGAAAATGTGTATGTGTACTCTTGGACCCTAACCCTAATGCCATACAAGTCTATGGGGTGAAATTTCAACTTTGTCCTACAGATATGGGGCCACTTGCTTTTTCATCAGGAGCCCCCAAGAAGCACCCACGCCAAATTTGGGGCTTCTAGTACTTGAGGAACCCTGAAACCCTAACCCTAATTTCAGCTAACCCTAACCCTAACCCTAGTTTCAGCCTTATTGTTAACCCTAATTCAATGCAAGTCTATGGGGTGAATTTTCAACTTTGTCCTAGAGACATGGGGCCACTTGCTTTTTCATCAGGAGCCCCCAAGAAGCGCCCACGCTAGATTTGGGGCTTCTAGCCAATGAGGAAAAATTTGGAGCAGACAGGACAGGGTTACAGCTGAGAAGGCACTTAAGATCCTCAAAGGACTGTTGCCACTCACTAGACCAAACAAATGGTTTCAATGGACTGGTTAATTCTTCTCTCGTGGCCGGCAGCTCCACTGCCTTGGTGCGGGAGATGCCCGCTCAGGGGCGCCGCCAGGAATTTTGGGCCCCCTTCAAAAAAACAAAAACAAATGGGCCTCCTGTGCGCAGCGCTTGTCAAAAGCACATCACTCAAAAAATACAGTATAGTTCAATAATAGTGCTTGAGTCCATCTTTGACAGTGTCAATGTATTTTTATTGTGAATTCGCCACAAAGCAAACTCTTAACATTTATGAATGATTCATGAAAAAAACACTTGATGTCTCTCGGACAAAGTTGAGCTTTGACCTTCATAGACTTGCACTGCATTAGGGTTTAGTGATAAGGCTGGAATTAGAGTGAGGGTTTCGGGGTTCCTCATGGGCTAGAAGCCCCAAATTTGGCATGGGTGTGTCCTGGAGGATCCTGATGAACCTGAAAGTGGCCCCATGTCTCTGGGACAAATTTGACCTTTGACCTCCATGGACTTGCAGTGAATTAGGGTTAACGATAAGGCTGAAACTAGGGTTAGGGTTTTGGGGTTCCTCAAGAACTAGAAGCCCCAAATTTGGCGTGTGCGCTTCTTGGGGGCTGCTGATGAAAAAGCAAGTGGCCCCATGTCTCTAGGACAAAGTTGACCTTTGACCCTCATAGACTTGTCATTAGGGTTAGCGATAAGGCTGGAATTAGAGTGAGGGTTTCGGGGTTCCTCATGGGCTAGAAGCCCCAAATTTGGCATGGGTGTGTCCTGGAGGATCCTGATGAACCTGAAAGTGGCCCCATGTCTCTGGGACAAATTTGACCTTTGACCTCCATGGACTTGCATTTAATTAGGGTTAACGATAAGGCTGAAACTAGGGTTAGGGTTTTGGGGTTCCTCAAGAACTAGAAGCCCCAAATTTGGCGTGTGCGCTTCTTGGGGGCTGCTGATGAAAAAGCAAGTGGCCCCATGTCTCTAGGACAAAGTTGACCTTTGACCCTCATAGACTTGTCATTAGGGTTAGCGATAAGGCTGGAATTAGAGTGAGGGTTTCAGGGTTCCTCATGGGCTAGAAGCCCCAAATTTGGCGTGGGTGTGTCCTGAAGGATCCTGATGAACCTGAAAGTGGCCCCATGTCTCTCGGACAAAGTTGACCTTGGACCCTCATAGACTTGTGTGGCATTAGGGCTATCGATATGCGATACAAACCTGGTGAGTTTAAGACTTAGTGACTCTACGTACATGAATGTATGGGGTACCCCGTCCTTACTTTGTTCCAACCTTCCCTCCACAAACCTGGCTGTCCAGTGCAGAAGTCAAAGTGAGAGAGAGAACAAAGAAGGAGGAGGGCCTGTGACGCCACTGCTGATTGGCTCGTTGGTCGGTTGAATGAGCCAATTCTAGAGCTCCCCTCGGTGTCCACACACTGCAAAATATATCTAAGAAACAAACACTTAAATTGAGAAAGAACAGGCTAAAAACAAGTCAAATTATCTGCCAATGCAGTAAGATATTTAGACTTGGTAGGATTTCTTAAAATAAGACGATATATCTAGGCATTTGAAGAATGGAAAAACTCTTAAAACAGTAAAGCACTCATTCCAAGGACTGTACTAAGTCAAATAAACTTGATACTAGCTTCTCAATTCTTTTTTCACGTTTGCTTCTTTCTTAATTTGAATGAAAAGATCTTAAAACCAGACCTACTAACAGTGCAATTCTTCTTAATTTAAGTGTTCACAATATTAGCTTTTTTTTCTCAAAATGAGACAAAGCATCCACCCCCCCTACGCCCATTCCCCCCCCAAAAAAAATAATTCAGCAAACAGAATTAATATTGTCAACAACTATTTATTCACTTAAATTGCTGACAGTGCCTTCACTGCCTTGTAATAAAAACGTCACTAAGGCATTGCATCTTAAAACAACTGTAGTGTCTGAAACTACTGCTGCCTTCCTATGCATAGGACACCATTTGATATATGGCAGAATGTGAACTCAGTCTGAACCCGCTGCTGTCTTCCTATGCATGTGACACCATTTGATATATGGCAGGATGTGAACTCGCAAGCTGCCTACCTCCCAAAAAGGGGACTTATTGTTCATGTATGGGTTTGTTACTATCACTGTTATCAGATTAGACCAGATGGCCATTAGGGGTGCAACTATGGAATGCATACATTCCCCATATCCTGGATCTTCCTCCTCTTCTTGTTGGGAGGTATAAAAGGAGATGCGGACAAAGCATCATTGGAGTTGCTCACATCTGGCCCAGAGACATCCCCAGGCTTTTCCATGGTGCCTGTCTGACTCTTGACTTCTTTGAAATAAACCAGTTTTTATCCAACTAAGTCTGTGTCAGTGAAGACTCCTTCAACATCTACATCACCTGAATCCACCAGAAGAATTCACCACAAATTTGGCGTCACGAACAGGATCTGCTGTGGCTGCTGACGCTGTCGCCATCTGCTTCCTTGGCCTGGCTGCTGCTCCTTGTCGACAAAAGGTAATAATGCGCAATATTCCTATTATCTTAGGAGTACTGGCTGGTTCAGTTAGACCTTTGGCTGGCTGTCGTCTGGTCACACTGTATAAAGATCATTTGTGTGGGTGTGGATTTGGGTGTTGATGTTGTAGGACCCTTCGTCAAAATTCTTTTTTATTTTTTTATTTTTAATGTTTTAGGATACCTTGGGAAGTTCGCTGATATGCGAAGATTTTTGTTTTAGTTCCCCTGGAAAGTCGCCGGCGTGCGAAGTGTAGGTTGGTTTGGTGGAGTTCCCCTGGAAAGTCGCTTTTCAGTGACGTGTAGGTTGGATTGGTGGCCAGGATGTTCGCTTTTTAGTGAAGTTTGTTGTTTTAAGTCTCCTCCAGGACGTTCGCTCTTTAGTGAAGTTTGTTGTTTTACGGCTCCCCCAAGAAGTTCACTGTTTAGTGAAGTGTTTTATTTGTGCACGTGTTTTGAGCGTCTGGGACGTTCGCTCGAGCTGCCGCGGGATTTGACCTAAGCCCTCTGGGAGGCCGTCTAGCATACGTGGCCGTGAAATCCTGGGTGTCCATTAGGGATATTCTGGTCAGCAGCTTTCGGGCAGCTGGAACTGTGGGTTAAATATCAGGTTGTAAATGACCTCTCTGGCATATGCTGACGAGTGATGTTTGATGCCGTTTGATCTGATATCCACACTTCAAGGTAGCACAAATTTAGTTTGCATAATTTTTATGCTGTAGTCTTTTTCTTTGCGGCCGTAGTTGATATGCCGGTTAGGAGTGTGTGACTGTGTTATTTTTGTCGGGTACCGTTGTCTGTGTTTGTCTTTTGGGTGGATATGTGTGTGTATGAGAGGAGGAGTGATTGGGGTTTTTGTTCTCTGTGTGTCTGTCTTGATGTTCTTTGTGTGGGAAGAAGTTGGAAGTTTGGAGTTTTACATCACCTGTGTTAGAGCTGATATTAGAAATATAGTGGTGTATGTGGAGAAGTTGAATTGATTCCCTCATTGTTAAGTTTATGAGCCTACTGGGGACTTTTGCATAGGCTGAATATAAGGTGTTTAGAGGGACATATGTCTTTCAACATCTAGGTAACTTATGAGCCCCAGCTAGGACGTTTTATTGTTTATTAGAATATTTTGAAGTTAATTTCTATGAGCCCAAATGAGGACCTTTTTAGAATATTTTGAAAGTTAATGAACCCAAATGAGGATTTTTGCTTAGGTAACATTTTTGGAGGTCTCTGTTGAGGTGGTGAAGAGAGGAGCCTCATCAGTGACTTTCTGTTGCACCAACACACATATGCGTTGAATGTGCTGGCTCTTGTGTGCGTGTGGCGCTGACTGTGAATGAGCAGCCGGAGCTGTGAGTGCGTGCAAGGGGGGCTAGATAAAGAAACGTGTGGACATAAAGAATTTTCTTTTTGTTTGTTTCAGAATTGGGTGATTTTGTGGGTTTTTCTTTTCTCATAAAGATTGTGTGCATTTTCTTTTAGTTTATTTTGGGTTATCTTGGCCTTGGAGGTTTTTGGACTAGGGCGTGGTCTTTCTTTGTGTGGTCAGTCAGAGGTTGGTGTGCCTGGCTCCCAAGGAGCTGAGTGGGGTGTTTCACCTTTGGTGGTCAAGTGTAGACTGGAAGTTCTTCCCTGCCTCGAGGAGCGGGGCTTGTTTGCTCCTCCTACAAGTGGGGCTATTCTTTTTCCTCACCCCCTCTTCACAGTTTTTGAAAAAAAAAAAGAAAAAAGGGGGGGGGGGAGTAGGTCTGCTATGATAGAGCGGTTTGGCTATAATAGAGCTTTTGTTGATGGCTGTTTATAATTTGATAATGATTGTTTATAACTTTATAAACTAAAATAATGATTTCTCAATAATTAATAATAAAAAGGTAAATAAGCTTTGTGTTTTCTTTAGAGAAGTTCACCAGTTTATTTATTATCTAATTTTTTCTCTTTTCCTTGTCTGTATTTGTGATTCATCTGAACCTGGATCCTTTGGAAGCAGACAGGAGGACGAGTTGCCCTGTTGGTGACGGCATAGAGGTCTTGCATTTAAGACCAGTGAAATTTATATATACATATATTGTTTATGATTTGGAAATTACGCTTGTTCTCTTGTGGCCTCCTTTTGAACAGGTTCGGAAGGACATAAAATACGTTTATACACATTCCGAACTATTCTTGCATACCCTGATTTTTACAGGTCATTTTTGGATCTTTTGTCTTTTTCTGGCTCGGTGCATATTATCTTGCTTTACCTTTGTTATCTCTGTTTTTGAAAATGAAGGGTCAATTTTTTAGAATTCATAACTGAGTTTATTTTTTAGATTGAGAGCCCATATCAGAAACCTTTCAGTTCTTTTTTACAGTAGATAAACCCCGCGAAAGACGAAAATGACGGAGGTGGTTGCTAAACCCATAACACCACTTGAGGTGATGCAGAAAAATAATCCTCTTGTTAAAGGTTTACCAGAAGCCTCTAAGAAGTGGAACAAGCGGTGGCCAGATATTGAGAGACCCTGGCCAGTTGAAGGTACTTTCAATTCGGATGTGATCAAAACAATGAGAGTGCTCATCACCGCATACAAAGCTAAAGAGAAGAAAGGTAAAAAAGGTAGATCACGTGCTGAGAAGAGACAAATTGAACTCACAATGTTGCAGCTTTTTGAGGATGAGGGACAAAAGTTGAGAGCTGCGGCTAAAGGGAAAGATAAAGTGGCTATGGAAGTAATCGCCAAAGCCACAGAGTCAACAGCGACACTACTGGAAAAAATCAATACTCCTTTCTCGCATACTGCTCCTGTGAAAAATCCGCCATCTTATCAGGAAGCGGAGTACACTGACATTTATCCACAGCTTCCAGTGATCAAGCAAAAAGGTAATTACAGTATTAAAGATGATCAGGACGAAATACTCGAGACAGGGAAAGCAAAAACAACGGTGAAAATGTATCCTTCCACGAAAACTAAAAATACAGCAGTGGGGAAGCTAGAGGGTAAAATGAGAAAGTTGGAGCTGGATAATAGTGACAGTGACTCGGGAGAGGCCATTGGTGGCTACGATCCTGCCATTAAAAAGATGCTGGCCAGAGCGGAAAAACTAGGATCTAAACTCTGGAAAGCGAAGAAAATAAATCGAGATCCCTCTGATGAGAGTTGATGAGAATCTGACAGTGAAGATGATCCCGACTTTGATCACTGTTCCATGGGAGAGAGACAGAAGTCTCTCAGGACCCTTGAAAAGAAAATATTGCAATGTCGTTCAGACATTTGTGAGGCCAGAACTCCAGAGGTCTGTAAAAAACTGGAAAGGAAATTGAGTGACTTGGAGTCGATGGAGAAATCTTTTCATAGGGAACAATCAGGCTATGCCTTGCGTTCAAGAAAAGGTGGAGCATCTGCTAAAATGTGCCCAGTGGTCGTTCGCGGACAAACCTTCGAATATAAGCCTTGGCAAAACTCGGACATGTCCGACATATTGGAGAAACTACCGATTCTCCAGGATGGGGCACATCCTTGGATTTCAAAATTAGAGGAACTTATGGTAGGCACACAGTCTGCAGTGGGTGACATCAAGCGACTCTTAGCTAGTCTCATTGGTGTCCCGGCTATGGAGGAACTTTTGCAGAAGGCTAAGATGCTTCGCTTCATAGGTACAGCGGTAAATGATGCTGAATTATTTGCTGCATATAGAGGTCAATTTTGGGGTGCGTTGCGTGATGCCTTCCCAACAAACGTACACCCTGACAACATTCTAATAGAGCCGTTGGGAGATCATGAGAATCCCAGAGCTTATGTGCCAAGAGCTCTCCAATCTTGGAGAAACGTTACCGGCAATGACCCCGACGCTAATCAAATGGAACAATCTATTGTGCGGACTAAAATCCAACAGGGACTGCCCCTGGCAGTACGCAGTAAATTAGCAGAGGTGGTTGGTCTCGGCGGCATGGCCAAAAGCGTGTACATTGATCACATTGCCCATCAGGTTGAACTTTTTCGTAAGAAGGAGTCTGACCTGAAAACTCAAGAGCAGGAGACACTCAGAAAACTCAATCAGTTGCTGCTAGGCGATAATAAACGCAAAGAGAAAACACAAGCAGTGGTCATGACAGGTCAACCTGGTCAGGTGTCATCGATGCAATCCAATCAAACCAATGTTCAACTTTACAGACCACAACTTCACTAATTACTACTCAGCAGACTATGACGCTGTTGACTACATCTTTAAGTACTCATGTCACGTTACAAGCTGTTACTATTCCGACGATGACAACGCGACGGGCGGAGACGACTCTGTCTCCAAAAGATGACAGTGTGGTTCAACCTACGACTGTGACAACTACAGTTGTTACGACCGAATCTATTCCGAAGCAAATTGACCTGGGAGTAGCCTTACAGGATTCAGAAGGGCGACACAAAACTTTGCGTGCCAAGGCGAGACGTAATCACAGATGGACAGCGTTTGGATTCGATTCATCTGTCTTGGAGATTTCGGATCCATTTGCGGCGAAAAATTTGTGGTTTCAACAGCTGACTCATGCAGTGAGATCACAAGCATCAGTAAAGGGCCCATGCATCGTAAGAGTGCCTTCACCAAGCACTTGGCCTTCAATTCTAGAGGCAATAGCAGAGCCGTTGCCTTACGAGTATCAATTTTCTTTGTTGACCTGGCTTTTCCATCTCCAAAGGGGTATGGACCTGAGATCGAGAAATGTGTCGATGGATGGGAATACCGGTATTTGCGATCCTTACAGAGGGCTGCCATACATTAATCTATTGGATCAACAGGATGATCTTTTAGCAGCGGTACCTGATTCTATTGGGGTGAAAACTGGGAGAGTTCCTACATGTTTTTGTGCCAACGATACTTATGACTTTGTGTTTCTATTCTCTTCCTTGTGGGCGAGTGCCCAAGGGGGGAAATAGTATGTGTACTCATGTTTGATGTTTGATGTTTGATGTATCTCTTGTAATGGAAGTACATTTGTGATGTTCTGTATACAAAAGATACTGGCAGATATTTTCTCTGTTTCAGGACAATAGTTGGGGAGCCTACGTGGGGGTGTCAACTATGTTCAGAATGGACTCAGAGACTCAAATAAGCTGATGAACACTGGAGGACCCTGAATGAGGATGCAGAACATGTGAAGATCCTGCATCAGGGGACTGGGAACAACAGAACTCAATGAAACAACTGTGTATTAACCACTGTGTTTATTTGTATTAACTGAATTAAGCTGAATTGCAACACAACATTTATTTTTTGAGAATAAAGTTATTTAGGGGATTATCAGTAGGCAGATGCTTATGGCAACTCAATCTTTTTCTTTGTTTTGGTGAACAGGGAAAGGGGTGTTAGGCAGGGAAAGGTCCACGGTGTAGGTCCGATGGGATGACCAGCCAAACCCTGGATGTTTTTGATTTTATTTTGAGTTTCTCATGTGTGTGTTTGCCAAACTTTTCCCTGAATGCTGTTTTCTCTACAGAATTGATTTGGAGGGCCGTAAGGTGGTCGCCTAGGACAGAGGGGCCGTGAGAGAATTTTCCTATCTAGAAGGATTGTGATGGTTTTTAACTGAAAGATAGCTGTCTGATAGGTTTTTCGCTCTCACACTCTACAAATTTATAGTGTTGCTCATAATCATTATGATATAGGAGGTGACTATTACCTCATCAAGTTTGTACTATGTATTTGTACTTACATCCTTTGCTATACATATATTATGTGTGGGTATCTTCTGTTTGTTTCGAGACTTTATGAAGTCTCGAAGGGGGGAAATATGTAGTGTCTGAAACTACTGCTGCCTTCCTATGCATAGGACACCATTTGATATATGGCAGAATGTGAACTCAGTCTGAACCCGCTGCTGTCTTCCTATGCATGTGACACCATTTGATATATGGCAGGATGTGAACTCGCAAGCTGCCTACCTCCCAAAAAGGGGACTTATTGTTCATGTATGGGTTTGTTACTATCACTGTTATCAGATTAGACCAGATGGCCATTAGGGGTGCAACTATGGAATGCATACATTCCCCATATCCTGGATCTTCCTCCTCTTCTTGTTGGGAGGTATAAAAGGAGATGCGGACAAAGCATTGGAGTTGCTCACATCTGGCCCAGAGACATCCCCAGGCTTTTCCATGGTGCCTGTCTGACTCTTGACTTCTTTGAAATAAACCAGTTTTTATCCAACTAAGTCTGTGTCAGTGAAGACTCCTTCAACATCTACATCACCTGAATCCACCAGAAGAATTCACCACACAACCTCAAGCAATCATTTCTAGAACGCAAGTAACAATTGTTACAATATTCACCGTCATCATTATTGAATATTGATTCAGATTCCCTGACACTCAGTTACACAAAAAAAAACAAAAAAAAAACAGCATGGGGACAGCATATAGTGTTGATATATACTGATAACATGTTTGTTCCAACAGACTCCCACCCACCCTCAAGTTACAACTACCAGGAGAGTGTATCACTACCTATGCCTAGTACACAGCTCTACTCCCCAATAAAATCTTTCCATTCTGCCATGGTCTTTTTTGGATGAGGCTGTGGTGTCTCACTCATGGATAGTAAGTATCCTGTAGCACTTCTGTCTGAATGACAGAGAGAAGGGTTGCCACACACTTTTGAATATGTGAGGTGCAGGGCATAGTAGTAACCCATCAGATGAAGCAGACCGTCACTCAAGTCTTCCTTGGCAAGCGTGGTGGCGGGAGTGGCTCCAAGACAGATGAGACAGCGGGTCCCATCAAACAGCAACACAGGGGTGCAGAAAGACCTCTTCTGCGAGTACATTGTGGGATCTTCTGTTGGCTAAAGAAAAAGAAGAAGGAAACGCCACATCCATGCATGGAACTATGAAGTGTTGAATGTGAGAAAATGCGAACAAACTTTCACCTGAATGACATGAAGCAGTGCCTCACTGGCATGTCCCAGCTTCTTCGGTGGTGGACTTGGTGAAGGAAAGAGTGTGGGGAGTGGCCTGAGCAGCGCGATGGAATATTCCACTGGAATAGAACAAATCAACTTTGAGTTCAAAGTTAGTCTTCCTAAAAATGAGTCTTATTAGGTTTGTGTTGATCACAAAAAGAAATCTTATTTTTTCAGCATGAAGAGTATTACCATTCTGCATCTATTCATTCAGCGCAACATAAACCATCCTATGTTCAAGGAAACAGCTACACAGTCAATTAGAGACACAGCAAAATGACTCACCTACATCCAGCGTTATGCGTGGCTTCATCACTTCATTTTTTTTCCAAACACCATAAAATTACACATTGGTGCAGAAGTCTTCCCATCTCTTTTTTTAGTTCATCAATGAATTTTCTGTTGCCCTTATCCAGAATGCGTCGCAGCTCATTCATCGCCTATAATGCAAGTCAGTGTTAAAATCTGCAAAAATGCTTGCTTTTCATCATAAACCAAAACAAGTTAATCACTTACACGATAAAGATCCTTGACACATGGATATGCATCCAGGATCTTTGTTGGCCTTGTCCTGTTCTTTCAGAACATCACTATCAATGAAGGATCTTCTTGCTTGAAACTGCAGGTCAAGAATTTGGGAGACAGCATCTTGGTTGGGTTTTGGTTTCTTGTACAGCTCCTGCAGGGTCTAATAATGTCTGGCCTGTGCTGTCAGACCATCTTTGGCTGATGAAATGGAGGAGACAAATCAGTAAATCAGTCAAATGGATGAAATTGTTTGGAGCATCAAAATATATCAAATGACAATTCAAATGTAAAAATGCCTGTGATATATCATGATATCCAAAACTATCAAAACATTGCCTAGCTTTCATACATTATCATTATTATTAAAATGGACATGTTTCTACTTATGTGAAGTGTGGCCATTATCAGAACTGCGCCCTGGTGTGTGACACAAAATAATTGTTGATCCACCAATTGAGTCTGCATCATGATCTTCTTCTTGGTCACTTGCTGACAAGTCAATGCGATGCCTTTTCTTCTTGTGGCCCCTCTCTGGTGAATCTCTTGTGAAGATTCTTGTAAGTGCTCGCCTGTGGTAAATAAAATTTCACTCATTGAAAGAACAAATAAAGATGGAAAGTGAACATGCACAGATAAAAAAAGTATCAGCCAAAAATAACCACACGCTTCAAAATCTAAGTGCGCAAAATAATATAATCACTTACATGTTTCATTGTTTTGTCTTAATCCTTCAGCATGGGATAATACTCCACTAGTCTTTGAGACATTGCAGTGACTTCAGCTTAGAAGGGTACCGGACCCCCTCTCCTTGCTGACTGGCTCTCAAGATAGAAATCATGCTAGTGACAGTGTTTCTCACCAGCCTGCGTCTCAGCTCTTTGAACATGACACATTTCCCCTCACTGGCAGTGCGGGCCATCTGGAAGTAGTGCTTACGAGCTTGTGAAGAGAGAGAGAGAGTGAGAGAGAGAGAGAGAGAGAGAGAGAGAGAGAGAGAGAGAGAGCCTTGTCTGGTACGGTGGAATTCTCAGCCGAGAGGAAACCAGATCCAAAACATTATGAACAAGAGAGAAACAATAGACACAATTAGGAAAAAAGAAAAAAAAAGTGTTATGCTCGATGTTTTCAGAGCAAAGTAGGTAACCAATCACATCTACACTAATAAGGGCCCAAATCCGTTTCCTCCTGAGAAAGTGATCTGGTCCAGGAAAAAGGTCTCTCAAATCATCACGACTGAGGGTGTGGAGCAAGACTTCATCGATGTTGGCAGCTATAAAGACAGTCCAATCATTAACAAACCTTTTAGACTTAACAACTCATACATTTTTTCACTAATGAATTTAATTCAACTTGACAAGTCAAACCAAGTTTGTTTTGTGCCAATTTCTGTTATCAGAATTAATTGTAAATGCAATTCAGTTTAGACATTTTGTCTCAAATTTGTAAAAACTTCTTTTTGAAATCAGTGTCAGCATACAGTTATTTTAATTACTTAGCGGACAAATCACAGTAATGGAAATTTTTTCATACCTACACATGACATACCATTTAAAATTGATACTGTGACATCATCCAGCTCATCCATTATTGGCCCCGGTTTGGATGTCCATTTCATTTCTCCTCAATCTGGCAGGGAAAAAAAAATCATCATATTAAGGTCACAATTAGGACAAGCTAGCCTTCCGACTCAAGATCCGTTTTTTTACAATGCCCATCTGCCATGGATCCAAAAGTTCCCATGCAATTAAAAGTTGTGACACCTTATCTGAATGATAACCCTAGACAGCTCAACGGATTGCTAGTCATACAGACAACAATCAAAATTGGAGTGAAACTTGTAACCACAATGCCTGCAACATGGTGGTACTTATGGTAATAATCAACAAATACCAGTGTTCTTCGTGACAAAATGACAACATCTGATAGGATTGTGCCACCTTGAACAGCAATCAACTTAAATATTGATAAAAACAAGCAAATTGTACCTAAACTACATCTTCAATCAATCCAATTTGAGCACCCTCTACCCCATAAACTGAAGATACTGCAATACAAACTTGGTAGTACAGCATTTCGTCATGCCACATATAACTAGGAATGCTAATTGCTTGTTCACATGACTAGAATTGCAGTACATCAATCCAATACAAAATACACACTTGTGACACTTGTCATCAAGCTCATAAATCCATCGAGTCGAGATGAGCACGTGCAAGGAGTCGGACTCCGTGAGTTCACGTAAACAGAGCATTGCGTTTGCGTAAATTATGCACGGCTATCGAGCTAGAAGCCGAGTCCGATTTGGTGCACACAACCACACTATAATGCCTCTCAATGTCCTAACCCATGCCACGCAACAAACGTGAAGAACCGATTTGAGTTTCTCATGGGACCAGCAGTGAAGTCACAACCGTCGCCCCAAATGAAATGTCGCAGCAGGAGCCTGAGGATTTTCTGAGTCAACATGCTGATCATCAGGTAACGTAATGTTGGCTTCCTTGACGACATTAGACAACTCCCTGTTTATATTTTATCCATATTTTAGTACAAAGCCTCCTTGTTTTCTGATCTGCTCCTGTTTGACTTGTTCGGTTTTTGTTTTGACATTATGCTGTTAGTGTTTATTTCAAATTAACAAGAAGTACCGGTACAGATAGTAGGAAATTAATATAACACTTGCGTCAAACAAAGAATAACTAACTGTACATATCATGTCTACAGGAAGGAGCTGGTACATTAAGTGAGAATATTCAAGAATATTAAGAGAAGATATATTCAAGGTTGTCCTGAGGTCAACTGTACCAACCATTGCCAGAGCTTATGGAGCAATTTGATGTTATTGTACAGTAAAAATGGAATATTGGAGCTGTCGAAAAAAAGAAAAAAAAAAAGAAAAAAAAAGAGCCAACTTTAAGGCTTAATATCTCCAAAATGATACTGTACATATGCTTGATAATGACTGAGGATATAGTCAGGGTGTTCCTCAGGTCAACTGTACCAACCACTGACAGAAATTATGGAGCAAAGCAATGTTACTGTACAGTAAAAAATTGAGTACTGGGCCCTTTTTGCCTGTTGGAAAAAGCTAAAAAAAAAAAAAAGGAAAACAACAACTTTGAGGCTTAATATCTCCAAAATGGTACATTAAATATGCCTTATAATGATTGAAGATATATTCAAGGTTGTCCTGAGGTCAACTGTACCAACCATTGACAGAGCTTATGGAGCAATTTGATGTTATTGTACAGTAAACATGGAATATTGGAGCTGTCGCAAAACAAAACAAAAAGCCAACTTTAAGGCTTATTATCTCCAAAATGATACAGTAATCAATCACATTTAGAAATCAAATGTTTCTAAATGTCAAGTCAGTAATGTCAAGTCAGTGCTTGATGTGTCATCAGCAGGCGTCGGCGTCAGGAATGGGGCATCGGCGGGTTTCGGGCAGAATCGCCAGGCGTTGGGAAGCGTTGGTGGGTGTCGGGGGCTCGTGGCCAGGTGGCGGACGTCACGGCAGGCAGTGGCCAGGTGGGCTCAGTCCCGCAAACGCTGCTTACAGCTTTAATTTTGTATTGCTTTGATAACATTGTTTAAGTTGAGTTTAAATTTACACTATTTTTTTTTCTTAGCTGCTAATTGTTCAAAAATGCTGATGTTAAAAGTGTGTTTGCACAGTAAATGTTATGGCACTTTAATTCATATGGCAGTACATTTAAAATAACTGGCCGTCAAGTTCCAGGAACTGACAAACTGCACTGAGTTGAGTGAGATTCTCCAAAGGAATATAAATGTGGACTTTACATTCTAGTCCCCTGTGAAGAAAAACCCAAAAGTGAACGTTTTTGTGCCTCACCCTTTCTAACTGGGACATTTGCAAGGGAACGCAGACTGGTTATGCTGCTCCCTGATAAAAGAAAAATGTTTCTGCTGTTACCTCAGAAATTGCCTGTTATTATTGTGGCTCAGGATTTTGGAGGTAGATTTTTTTTTATTTTTCATAAGGAACAGGATAACAGTAATGCCCTGGCATTGGCAATAAGCTTTAATTTTGTATTTGCATTTTTTTTAACTTTAGATTTACATTAAAAATGTTTCTGTGTAAAGTGCTGATGTTAAGTGTTTGCACGATAAATGTTATGGTGCTTTCGTTTATATGGCAGAACATTTAAATTAAAGTGTATGAAAGACTTCTTTTAAATTCATTATTGGCTTTTGCGTATACGACGTGATTAATCGTGATTGATCAGGTAAATCATGCGATTAATTGCGATTAAAATTTTTAATCGTTGCCCAGCCCCAGTAAAAACATTTTTCTGGTGCCAGCATTTCGTGAGGCAGAAGTTGATTCATACTTCAGTGCCTTGGAGCGAATAGCTTCGCCACTCAACTGGCCAAGAGACATGTGGCCTGTCCTTCTCCAATGCAAGCGGGTGGGAAAAGCACAGGAGTTGGTGTCTGCTCTTTTCTTAGAAGACAGCCTGCAATATGATGTTGGAAAGGAAGCAATTTTTCCTGCTTATGAGCTTGTTCCTGAGCCCTACCGGCAAAAATTTAGGAACCATAGAAAATCCAGTGGTCAAACCTTTGTCGAGTTTGCATGGGAGAAAAGCAACCTCTGCAATGGTGTGCAGCTAATGATGTCAAAAATGACTTTGAGTCACTCCGTGAGCTCGTTCTTTTAGAAGATTTTAAAGACTCTTTGCCAGAGAAGGTGGTAATGTTCTTGAATGAACAGAAAGTGTCGTCATTGTCCAAGGCTGCTGTCCTCGCAGATGAGTTTGTGTTGACCCACAAAAATGTCATCTCATCTTCCCCCCCGATCGGACAGGCCTTCTGCTTCTCGTCCCACAAGAGCCGAGTCTAGCCACCTCCCCCTTGAAAAGGCTAGAGGGAAGGGACTTCTGGTTTGGCCATAAAGCGGTAGACTGCGCGACACCAGGGCTCTCGACCATCCAGGGTAAAAACTCCCCGAAAACTTTAATAACTATTGTCAGATATCATATTAACTACAAAGTGATCAGGGGAACGTTGGAATGGGAAGGAAAACTCCATTCAACCAAAACAGAAACACGGTAACAGACAATACGGCAGAACTACCAGCTTGCTCTGAAACAGAGGGAGATGGCGAAACGAACTCCTCGTGACTAACGACGCGGAAAAGGGCTCGGACATAAAAATTATTAGCAAGGAGATACGGGATTTAAAAATGGAATCAAAAGAAGTCCTTCGCACGTTTGGAGAAACACTGAGGAACGACGTGGAAAAAGACTTGGACGACTTCAAAGACGAAATAAATCAACAACTTGCGAAAGTCATCACCGAACAGGAGCTCCAAACCAGCAAGATCAACCAGGCTGAGTCGCGGATTGAAAAGCTAGAACGTTGGGCACAGGAAGCTAATGACGCTCTGGTCATATCACTGAGAGAACAAAAAGCTCTTCAGGACAAGTTAACTGACCTAGAGTCCAGGCCGAGGTGAAACAACCTACGTATCTATGGAGTCACTGAAGGAGAGGAGGGAGAATCTGTGGCCAAGTTTGTGGAAGACCTGCTGAAAAGCGAACTGCACCTGCCAGCAGATTTTAATTTCCAAATTCAGAGAGCACACCGCTCATTTGCACAGAAACCAGCGGACGGTGCCCAACCGAGACCCATCATTGTTAACTTTCTGGAATTTACTACCAAAGAGAGGGTCCTGAGAGAGCTATGGACAAAGAAAATAGAACTGGGGAATAAAGTACCGTCATTCCATCACGATTACGCGACAGAGATGGTCCAAAAGAGAAAGGAGTACAACACTGCTAAAAGAATCCTGAAGGAGAAGGGCATCTGGTTCCAGACGCCATTCACCAAGATGAGGACCCACTGGGATACGGGAACTCGAACCTACAACAGCGCAGAGGAGGTCAAGGAGGAATTGGCGAGACGAGGCCTGGCGGAGAAGACGGCGGTGGCGACGGTTGCGGAGGGGCCTGCGGCACTCGGTGGCCCGCACTACGACGGAGTGGCAGTGCAAGGAGGGATCCTGGAGGGGCTACGCATCAGCAGCGACACGAGCCAGAGAAAAGCTACAAGAGTTTCAAAGATTCTTTGATTAAATTCAGAGAATAAAGGGAAGAAAGCTGGTAGGGATGTTCTAGTATGACCGGTGTTTTTACTTGACAAATTCTTAAAATTGAATTCCCATGTTAATAGAAAAGAGACTGTGGGAAGTCCGGGTCGCTCCTTTTTTTCTAACGTTGGACTCATTTAGAACGACTAAAATACTCATTGCAGGTTCAAGTGTCATTTCTAAGTTAGGTTAGATTTTTGACTGCCTTCACGCGGGCCGGACAGAGACACGCCATAGTTTGGCCATGCCTGATCTACAGGAAACACATCTCTCTCAGCAAGAGCTAAATCAACATGATTTAAAAGCTAAACTCGACACAACTAATGGCAACAGAAGTCAGACCCGCCTGTCGAAACTTGTCAACGTCTCTCTAGCCGAACTCGGGATGGTTGATGTTTGGAGGGACCTCCACCCGTTACAGAGGACTATTTTTTTTATTAACATTACAGACAGATACAGAATAGAGGAATGTAAAATAGGAACGACTGACTTGTACTGACACAGTATTAATTACCTTATTATTTGTCTAAATAAGAGGAAGAAAAACACACTTTGGAGATTAAATGTGTGTATGCTAAATAATCCAAAAACACTGGAGGAGGTTAAGAAAGAGATTAAATGCTCTATGGAGGAGAACATAGATAGTCCAGTAGACACTACCATACTGTGGGACACAATTAAAGCTGTGATGAGAGGGAGGTTAATAGCGAGGGCAGCCTATCAAAAAAAGACTAGATGTGGCGAGGGGGAGGGTCTGGCGGAGGTGGAGACAATTCAGATGGTGGGTATAAAGGAAAATTGGGGGGTGGGGGGGGGTTGCCTGACAATGCCACCTGGGGAGTTGCACCCCAGGAAATAAACTATAATAAAATTCCTCGGGCTACACAGGTTTGTTACGCTTTGAAATTTAAGAGGACGAGACGGACTTCCAATGAAAAAGCTTTATTTGACAACAATTTAAAATAGACCAGGTTTAGCTGCCTGAGTGTCAAGGAAATAAGTACCATACCAAAAAGACTGTTCTACATAAGAAAATAAGGGGAACAGGGCCAAAGAAACCAAAGAAAACTCAAAAAAGAGAATAAACAAAGCTAAGGGAATCACTACAAACCAAAATTCACGCTACGCCAACTCCTGTCCTAAAGAAAAGAGAACAAAAGGGGGGGCTTCGGCTTTAACAGCCAAGCGGTGAATGCACAACGATCACGCACACACAGCACCACCTCCCGATGAACGGGCACCCGCTAGGGTTCCTCCTCCAGCTGCGCTTATGGCCCAGCCCGCTCTGGGATTGCTAGCCGAAATGCTAAGAAGAACTGCAAAGTTCTCAGCGTGGACACGCCAGAGGACAGAGTGCTGACTCCAGCCTGCGCTTGTTTTTAAAAGAGCTGCTTTCACTCTGCACTCTGGCGCAGGTGTAATCAGTGCGTTTACATGCAGAGCTTAATCGAACTAAGCAATAATTTGGTTTTCTCGTCCAATCGGAGTTCTCACCTTGTCCCCCTATACATGCAGCTGAGAAATTTGAATTACTGACGGGAACGTGTCCTTCTCCCAACAGTAGGGGGTGGAGTGAGCCTTTTCAGCTGGTCAGCTGCTTTCGGTTGACATATTACATCATTATGATATAGAATGATAGTTCAAAATGTACGTGTTACTTACTTTGCAGATAAGCTGTACCCTATTTCTTGTGCTCATGGTTATCTTAAAAGATAAGATAATGGTTATCTTAAAAGATAACCATGAGACAAGACAATTCTGATGGTGGGTATAAAGGAAAATGGGGGCGGGGGGGTTGCCTGACAATGCCACCTGGGGAGTTGCACCCTAGGAAATAAACTATAATAAAATTCCTCGGGCTATACAGGTTTGTTACGCTTTGAAATTTAAGGGGACGAGATGGACTTCCAATCAGTCAGCTTTTTTAACAGGTAGGCAGACTCAAGAAGACATTAGACGGGTCCTATACATAATAGATCAGATCCAAAAGCAGGGCCTGCGAGCTGTTACTGGTGAGCCTTGGCTGTGTGAATTGGAGATTTCTGTATCAAGTTCTTGGGAAACTGGGGTTCCAAGAAAAGTTAATACAGTGTATTCAAGGTCTCTACCAAGAACCTACGGCAAGGATAAAGATTAATGGTACTCGTCAAGGATGTTGCCTATGCGCTACATTGTTTGCTATGTTCACTGAGCCGCTGGCACAAATGATCAGACAAAGTAACAATCTAAAAGGAATACATATAGGAGAGCAGGGACATCTAACAGGGCTTTTTGCTGATGATATTATTTTGGTTCTCCAAGACCCGGACAGAACCTTACCTCATTTCATGTTGATAATAGAAACCTATGGTAAATACACAGGCAACAAGTTAAACATAGCAAACACTCAAATTCTCACGCTGAATTATCATACAGGCCGAGAAATTAGAGGAAAATATAAAATCAAATGGAATTCCAAGGTTATCAAATATTTGGGTGTGCTATTGGCAAAAGATCTTTTGAAAAGGTTTGAAATCAATTAGAATGCTATTATCAATAATCTATAAGAGATCTAAGAAGAGTTTATGATTATTTTTTTTACCCTGTGCATCTTTTGTTTTGTTAGTAGTACTTGTCATTGCTCCAACACGAATAAACATGCTGCATCCCACTAGATGGCGCATTTGCCTTATTTACAAGCACCATGGTCATCAGAGCTGATTGCTGACTCTCAGCAGCGTGCGTCTACTAAGGTCTACTAAGATTCCACAATCTATTACACATCGTGAGCAAAACAGGCTACAGGTAAATTTAAACATCTTCAGTTGAGCAACTCAAGCAAGTTAAACTGATTTAAAAACAAACAAACACTATAATACTAGGAAAAGAATCCTCTATATGTCAATAAATACAACAGATTGAGTATTCATAAAAAAAAATGCTTACTTTAAATAAGAAAATCCAACAAACCAACAAGTGCAACACTAAAACGCAAACCAACAGTCAAAATAATGCTTAATTGCCTTAGTTTCGTCCCACACTTATCAGCTTAGCTACTAAGAATAACACACATTATTCACCTGGACAGAAGGAGGTTCTGAGGAATGTGTTGGTCCTGGAGCTTCCTGGTCAGGATGTTCGGGAGATCCCTCTGGCTCAATGTCTGGAGCGCCAACATATTTTAGAATTGCTCCTGCAGAGACAAAGCTCATTAGATCATCAAGCAAAACAGATCAGAAGCGCATTTTCCTATTTTATTATTACAGTGATGTTGCAGTAATATAGGAAAATTAAAAATTCATTTGTTTTGAAATTAAACATTATGGTTGCAGTGTCCCTTTAAAGCTTTTACCCAATTACAAAACTGTCATTTTTAAGAGTTTTTGGCATTACTTTACACACTGTACTAGTAAAGTAATAAAACTAAGATAAATGACCCACTGCCACAACAGTCTAAAATAGTCAACACCATGCCAAATAAAGTATTTCCATAAGATATTTCTTTGAATTATAAAACAGTAGCACATTTCTAATGAAGGGCCTACAAAATACAAACTAAGCTTAGTAAATTCATCCTAAGTTAAGGCTAAAATAACATTAAGAGTCAAATATGTGAGAGACAACTTCCACTGAACGATAACAGGGGACTGACTACAACAACAAAATGCCCTCCTTCACTCCCTCCCTCCCTGTTAGAATGTGAATAAACGGGTGTGGAGTCAAAAAGGTCATTCCCATGGCAGGATAGGCCAACTTGGCAGGACATGGTCAACTTTCATAAAACAAACAAAAACGCTGATTCAAGTTTTTCTTGATCAGTTTTCTTTTCCTTCCATTTTTCCGCACCGCTGGGATAACTCCTTTTTGATGCCATTATGGTGTCTGTTTGTTTTTAATCCTCTCGCTAACGGGAACAAATGGTAGCTGTCAATCATTCACGTCATACCTGTGCGTCGCCGGCCCGCTACGTCACAACCTGCGTGACAGTGCGGCAAGCCCCCAGAGTCCAAGATGGCATCCCATTCCTTTCAATGAAGTTGCTCACCCAGCGCATGGCTCCCAAAAACTTTTTGACTTCCGCATTGATGGGATAATAGAGCATGCGCAGTTGTGTCAGTGTGGAGACCGTCACTGACAGACGTGCGCGCTCACGAACCGTACAAAATTCAACATGGAAATCAATGTATTTTTTACGGAACAACTGACGATTGTTGTTTGGAAATTTTAGAAATAATAATAATGATGATGATGATTATTATTATTATTATTATTATTATTATTATTATTATTATTATTATTATTATATTAATAAAATAGTATTATTATAATAATATACTATTATTTGTGTATTAAACAAGTGAGCAATGTGCCACTGAATAATAAATGATAATTCTTTGAAGCAAACTCTCTATGGACCATAACAGCACTGCCACACATATTTTTTTTAATTAATAACCTCTTTGGAAAGCAGACAAAGGAATGAAATGATTGGTCTATTTATTTCATCAGAACTAAAAAAAAAAATAAAAAACAAAAACTCAACGATCTTGAAAGTTCCTCCCTGAAAGTTCCTCCCTTTCTCTTGCGCCTGTCGATGTGTGTAGCTAACACAAATCTGCAAATATTTTGTCGTTCTCATGGAATTAAACAGCACACCATGTTAATTTATCAGCGAGTGCTCTCTCTTTTCATGCAATTCATCACGCTTAACATGTAATGCTGAATCATGAAAGCTATGGAGCAAAAAATAATAATTACATAAACGACGAGTGAAATAAAATGTGTCATTCATTCAATAAAGATTTCATTCATTCATCTTCTATACCCGCTTATTCCTATTCAGGGTCACAGGGGTCTGCTGGAGCCTATCCCAGCTGTCTTAGGGCGAAGGCAGGGTGACACCCTGGACAAGTCGCCAGTTCATCGCAGGGCCACATAGAGACAAACAACCATTCACACTCACATGCACACCTACGGACAATTTAGAACGTTCAATTGACCTCACATGCATGTTTTTGGAGTGTGGGAGGAAGCCGGAAAGAACCCACGCAGACACAGGGAGAACATGCAAATTCCACACAGAAAGGTCCCAGGTCCAGGCCCCGGAATCGAACCCACGACCTTCTTGCTGTGAGGCGGCAGCGCTAACCACTGCACCACCGACTATTTTATTACTTAGTTGAAAATGCCATTTTATTTTATTTAACAAAGCATATCATTATTTCATCATGCATTTAATTGTTTTGTGGTCCTGTGTTTTAGTGCTTCATAATTGTATTCTGTTGTCAAATTTGCCCATCAAAGTAAGATTAGTAATCCTGTACATCAGTTTAAGGAAAACCAATTCTAGGTAATGGATTGCAGATCTTGTAGTGACCTGTTACAATGGAAAGAAATGTATACATAAGTACGTCTGTGTGCCCGATATTTTAGCTAACACTAAACTTTATGCATTGTGCTTTTTCTTCGGCCACAGAGAACAGAAACGTCTGTAGTTCTTTGTTCACCCATGGTACAGTTTCAGAAGCTTTTCAGTTTTTAATACGTGTTAATGTAAAAATCCACACGCGAGGCATTTAAAAATGGCGGTTTTGGTCTTTCGTGAAAGACTGCCTTTGGCCAATCAGTGTCCTGAACGTTGCTACGTCACCCTTATGGTCTCAGCTCTGCTCGCTTCGAACCCCAACGAGGCAGGTACCAAAATCCTAACCCCTGGCAACGTGATAATTGTTTTTTTCAATTGAAGTTTTTGTTATTTTGTTCGTTTTCGTTAACTATTATAACCGTGGTCAGGACCTCCAGTGAGAAGATCCACTGGAGGACATTTAGAGCAAACAGTCAGACAACAGCAGCTTCACCACATCAGCTGAAAAATGGAGTTTGGATGCTTTCAGCTTCAAGTCGTGGACAGAAAATGATGCTCACACTGTCACACTGACGTTTTCTTCTCCAACCTTCTCTCAGCTCCAAAGGTTGGTGGTCTGCAGGAGCTTCTACAGCAGCAGAAGATCAGTCTGGAGAGGAGATGTGAACGTGTGACTGAAGGTGAAGAAGCAGGAAGTCAAACTCTCCTCAACAGCATCTACAATGAGCTCTACATCACTGAGGGACTGAGTGAGGAGGTCAACAGAGAGCATGAGGTCAAACAGCTGGAGACCAAGAAGACCAAGGAGATCCTCCACGACCGTCCAATCAGGTGCAGCCAGATCTTTGAAGCCTCACCTGAGCAGCAGGGACTCAGGGAGTCAGAGTGGTGCTGACCAGGTCTCTGGGCTGGACTGGGAAGCCTTGGGGTCCCACTGGAGGAGCTGGAGGAGGTGACTGGGGCCAGGGAAGTCTGGGGGTCTCTGCTGAGGCTGCTGCCCCCGAGACCTGACTCCGGATACGGCAGTAGAAGATGGATGGATGGATGGATGGATGGTTGGATGGATGGATGCCAGGTGATGGAACATTTCATAAAAACAGACTCTGCATTATAACTTCTATTACACTCTAAAAAACTCACTCCAATATAACTGCACTCGTCCTTCTCTCACATTACATTGGATCACAATGACCAAACAACACAACAAAGACAATGATCCAACTGTGCTGCCACGTCCAGACTCAGTGTAGGTCTGTAGGCCTCTTGGACCTTCATGTGAACCACTGCGTGTTGACTGGAGGTGAAACATGACTGACTGCTGTCCTCCTACCTGGACAATGCAATCTCACTTTCATTCTGCTGCAGATGGCCATTTTCATTTTACACCGTCCAAATTTACAGCTCAGGGCGCTGGGACGAATTCCAAATTGTGTGCAGATACAGGCCTACACTTCAAATAATTATGAGAAAAATCCAACGTAAAGAGAGCACTTCCATTAGGAAATAGTCTTCTACTGACACCTGCTGGTCAAATTGAATAGTTGCAAATATTGTGAACAAGTTGTCATCTAATTCTAATCCTAAACAATATGGCCATTCGAAGTGAAGTATTAAGACAATTAATCAGGTTTGTACTGCTTGATTGAACACATTCATCCCGTTCCAGTGCACTAAAACCCACTTCCCTTCAGGACCGTGTCAGCGAAGCCAAAACTTCCTTGAGTGACGTTGTGTCCCAGCATGCAATGCGAGCTAGCGATTCACAATACTATTCCATCACAAACATGGATGTAAAAAATAAAAAGGGACGAAAAATGAAACTTCAGGAACAGCAACCATTGCAATACAAGCAGAACTGGGCCGAAGTTTTATATTATGTACACCATAATACAGCCTTCTGGTGGACAAGCCATACTGTTTAATCAGTGTCTTCCTATGGCACTTCCGTGGGTAGAAACTCGTCGTAGAGGTCACGTGCTGGGTGCTCGTCACCCCACCAACGACCTCGGGGAAGGTCTAAGACAAGTGCCAATGGTTACCCATGCAGGGTATCACCTGATACGGGTGAGCGAGTGAACAGAAAATATGTGTCAACGTGTGCAGTCGTAACAGGAGAAGCTTGTTGACGGAAATTATGCACTACTAGTGGATGTGACACTAATGAGTGCGATGGATGAGGTGGAGCAATGCTCCAGAACCCTATTCAGACTACTCTCCCTCCACTTTTTTTGTTTTGTATGAGCGTTTAAAAAAAACAACATAATGATAATCGAATAAGCTTTAGTTTATTAATCAGAATTAAAACAAGTAGGTTTTGCCCTTACAAGGTTGTAGTTTTGTTATAGATGAGTTCCTTTGTTGTAGTTTGGCGCTTGAAAAACTATATATGGGATGTACCATGACCTGAGGGATTTCCTCATCCCATCCCAGCTTGGTTCTGATGCTGAATGTGAATGTATCTTGCTGTACATCCCACTGAGCTCCAAGGGCCCTCTCCATAGGGAGCTGGTCTCTGTAAAGGTTAAGTGTTTTTACCTCTTTAGCTCTCTGCTCTTCAGGAATGGCGGCCAGCACCGAGCGATGATTGCTCACCCACTTATTGAGCTTAAATCCACCTCTACCGCACAGGTCTGTTAGCTGCTGGTACAGATGTATTGCTTGTTCCACCGTGCTGACGGCCTTTAGACAATCATCCACGTAGAAATTTTGACCAACAGTGTTTATAACCTCGGCTGGGAAGTCATGCTGATTGTCGTCGAATGAAGCACAGCTTGGGGATGACACTGCCCCAAAGATGTGGACCAGCATCCTGTGCTCTTGTAGGTCCTTTGTAATGTCCCCATCTGGCCACCAGAGGAAGCGTAAGAAGTTTACATCCCGGTTGGAAACTCTTACTTGATGAAACGTTCCCTCAATGTCAGTCATGAATGCTACAGGGCCTTGGCGAAAACGAAGCAGCACACCTAGCAGTGTACTTGTCAAATTGGGACCCTGCAGGAGCTCTTTATTTAATGATGTTCACTCACTTTCAATCTCACAGCCACTAAAAAACCTGATTGTGATTGAGAGGTCCTCAGCAGCCAATCACTGTTGGGAGTCCAGCCTTCAAACACTCCTCCTGAATCCACAGTCACATCTGTGAGCATCTGGAACTTTGGCCCTGATCCTCCACACCACACAACTTGGGATGACAGCGCCACCTACCTGTATCCTTTCAGCAGCCAGTCCATGCTCTGACATGTTTCCACTGTGGCCTGTTGTGTCATCTGGACCGGAGTCTGGATCATCAGTGTCCAGGTTCATGGAATCTGTCAGAGTGCCGCCGTCCTGTGATGTAATGATAGAGAATCACTCTATTTATACTAATGTGCAGAACCACTAGAGTGTCATTTCTTCACTGCTGTCAGCAACAAGCATTTGGTGTCACACTGGTGTACAACACTTATGGGCTAATTAATAAGAAATGACATATTTATGAATCACCCGCAATGCCCAGATTGTTGCTGCTTATCTGCTGATATGAGCCGTCAACTGTTGCAATATAGAACCACGGGCAGGAAATTACAATTAGTGTAGAGCGTATTATAATTTAAAAGTTTACTTATGGTAGTTCTTTAAAGAATTTAGCAGGGATGGAACAGGCTAACGTGACGACGTCACCTCTAACACGGTAGGAGCTCAACCTTCTGTCACGGCGAAAACTCCGTGTTACGTCCCGTCGAGGGGGACCGAGACGCAACGTGTGGGACACCTTCCCCCACTCCCAAGCCTCATTAATTTTTCACTGCAGTTGGCAGTTTCAACAAAAAACATTTTATTAATCAGTAAATGAAATAAACAAAACAACTTAACCGGTGGGCAGCAAAGGCTTCAGGGTGGGCCCAGGCCAAAATAATAAACCAAACTCCAACTAGCTTGCCTTAAGAACTAACTAAAGAAAGAAAGAGAACCCAAATACAGAAAGGCTAACCTCCCAACATACTTATTAAACAGGAGAAAAGAGGGGACAAAGAAAATGGCAGCCCACCCCTACGGCTGTTTGCTCTAACACCATTTCAGAAGTGACTAACTGCAGAGTTGGGAGCGGAGGAGGGATGACCGTCAGGCTGGCTCGACTGCTCCTCCTTCTCAGCCGTGGCGCGTCCAATCAGCAGCCGACATCCAGGACCGCACCTGCAAGGCGTCATCCACTCTCTCTCACACACACACACACACACACACACACACACACACACACACACACACACACACACACACACACACACAGATAGAGGCATCTAGACCCACCTGTGGGTCATAACACCCCCTCCCTGAAGAACTAAACCCTATTAACATACCTACAAACAAAACTAAACAAGAAAAACAGCTCAGTTCACCCAAAATAAAATTCCGCAGCTAGTCCACATCATAATGCATCTGCCAACACATTATCAACCCCCCTTCCTGTGGCAAATCTGGAGATTGAAGTCTTGCAGGGGCAGAGACCACCGCATCTACGAGGGCATTATGGTCTGTAAAAACCTGACCCCAAATTAACATCAAGATGGGCACTGTCAGAAGGAGAACCAAAGCTTCTTTCTGAACTTCCCAATAATGACTCTGTGTGCATGCTGCTTAGTTGTGGCATGTCCCTCTACTTCTATGTCATGGTGCAAAACTGACGTACGGCGGGGGTGGTCAGAAAACAATAGTGGGTGGCTCTCAATTAATTTAACAATATCATGACGGGCTGATGCAGGCAAATGGGACAAAAATGAGCTTAAGTTATTCATAATTTCAGAGTTTCCCAGGCGCGCCGAAGGAACACCGATTTTTTTTTTTTTTTTTCAATGAGCCCTTCCTCCGCCAATGGGCAAAGAGGGGGCGGAGGCTCAGGGGACACATTTTTCCGAGCGACGTAACGCCCGGTTCACACTGGACGCGGAAGCGCCACGAAGCGCCGCGAAGCGCCGTGAAGCGCCGCCGAGCGCTTCCATTCGGCGCCCACGTTAATCAATGTGGTGGTTCACAGTAGACGCGAACAGGCGCGCGGCTCGCGGCATGCATTTGTTGTTTCGGCGTCTGCTCTATTTCGTGCGCGAGCCGCGAGCGATCCTCGTCAATAGTACAGGAAGTCGCTCAATAAAAACGAGAAAATCCGGTGAATTTTCAAAATAAACTAATTTCAAAATAAAAACCGAACGATAAATTCGATCATATATCATATTTGTATGTTATATTTGTCAGTACATTGTATCAGAGTGCGAGAGAGATTAAACACACACACACACACACACACACACACACACACACAGGAAGACTTGATCAAAATACGTCTGTTTGATCCTAGAGATGCCGGTCAATGATCATTATGAAAGAGGTCTTGTCTTGAGATGGACACCTGAGTGCGTGTTTCTATTTATTTACACACACACACACACACACACACACACACACACACACAAAAGTAAGCTACGGAGCAGGCTGGCTACGGGGCGAGGGGGGGCGATAATGAAAATGATTTTTTTTATTTAATTTTTTTTAAAGAAAAAAAAAAGAAGCTCAAGTGGGAGTGAAAAAAAGACTGCAGCTGAGCAGAAGCGCTTGTCGACCGTCGCGGAGCTGTTCGCGTCTGGTGTGAACCAGTTGGAGCCTCGCTCGCGAAATTCGTCGGCGCTCCGCTTCGCGGCGCTTCCACTTCCATTGAAATGAATGGCACGAGCCGCGCGCCTGTTCGCGTCTGGTCTGAACCACTACATTCAGTGCCTTTACATGGCACTAGAGAAAATCGAATTATTGCCTTAGTCCGATTATGATCGGAGAACTCACGTGCGTGTAAACACCTTACTCCGATTATGATTGGAGTTTAAGAACTCTGATTGGAATCGGAGAACTCCGATTGAGACCCCCAGATAATGCGATTGGAATTCGAATTTCTCTGCCATGTATACGCCTTAATCGGACTATTAACTGGACAATGCGAGTGCGCATGCGCCACGCCTCGCTCTCGCAACTCATGACCGCACAACTACGTCGTCTAACAAAACAGACGGCGCGAAACAACCTGGCAAACGCGAATAAGAATGTTGACATTTGGAGAGAGGATGAGACCGGGGCGATGCTTTCTCTTTTAAAAGAGATGGACATATTAAAATAACGCGCAACGGAGACCTTTTCAAAAAGGGTAGCGCAGCAAATGCAGGGCTCCGGCTTTGCGCACCCCTGAACAAATATGTATTCCTTCGTATTTATATTTCTACCTTTTCGTTCACATTTTTTATAAGTTAGAAGAATTTTAACTTTGTAAATAAAAGCACAGCAAAGACATGTTTTCCTGATTTTTTATTTTGGTAATTTCGCTGTTATTCTGCTGGAAACGGCGTGCAGCGGCACCAGTTTCCTCCACGGTCGGCACTTTAATGAGCGTGTGTATAACTGAAGATACCGTTCCTTTGCAAAACCTGTACACAAACTCTCCCACCAGTCTGCGCAGAACCCGAATCCAACAAGAACGAGAGTTTGGGGTCCGTAGCGACAGCACAAAGCGTAGCATCAAAGTGTTGTTGTAGCCCTCCAACAGCAAACAACGTTCTTGTCTGCCTTTTAAAATAACCAGGAGCACAAGAAATAGGGTACAGCTTATCTGCAAAGCAAGTAACACGTACATTATGAACTATCGTTCCATATCACAATAGATTTAATATCTCAACCGAAAGCAGCTGACTATATATATACATATATATATATATATATATATATTAATTAACCTCTGTCATTGAACTCCAAAACATACATGGTCAATATCCATATTATTAGTATGTTGTTGTTTTTTTTTAAATGCTCATACAAAACAAAAAAAAAGTGTGACATACACATGTAGTGCATTATTTTCGCCAGCAAACTTACTCACCTGAATCAGACGCTATGCAGATGACCTGCAAGGGCCCCGAGGGGTGACGCACAACCAGCACGTGACCTCTTCCATGTGCTTCCACCCACGGAAATGCCATAGGAGGACACGGCTTAAATAGTATGGCTTGTCCACCAGAAGGCTGTATTATGGTGTACATAATATAAAACTTCGGCCCAGTTCTGCTTGTATTGCAATGGTTGCTGTTCCTGAAGTTTCATTTTTCCCTTTTTCCCTTTTTATTTTTTACATCCATGTTTGTGATGAAATAGTATTGTGAATCGCTAGCTCGCATTGCATGCTGGGAAACAGCGTCAATCAAGGAAGTTTTGGCTTCGCTGACACGGTCCTGAAGGGAAGTGGGTTTTAGTGCACTGGAACGGGATGAATGTGTTCAATCAAGCAGTACAAACCTGATTAATTGTCTTAATACTTGACTTGGAATGGCCATATTGTTTAGGATTAGAATTAGATGACAACTTGTTCACAATATTTGCAACGATTCAATTTGACCAGCAGGTGTCAGTAGAGGACGAAATTTCATGTTGACTATTTCCTAATGGAAGTGCTCTCTTTACGTTGGATTTTTCTCATAATTATTTGAAGTGTAGGCCTGTAGTTGATGAGGAATCACGGTGTGCTAACGCTACTCAAACAGCTTAGATGAAAAAAGGGAGTGTGATTTGGGTTTGTGGTACATTATGACAATCTTGGACTTGCAAGACTGAGGCGATGGTTCAATTCCCATCAATGTGTATTATATATGTGTTATTTAGCTCATCTATTCTACATTTTAAATAGATCACATTTGACATCTGACCCACTGAACACTTACTATTGAACATATTTTTAAACTATGGGCTATTTAGTCTTGTTTTAGGATATAATATAATTCATTGCACAAACTGTCAGGCTAAGAGCTATAGTCTACTACAATCAGTCGTGCCAAAAAAGAGACATTGTCTTTATTTTTCATTTTTATTTTATTGTGTCAGCATTGAACCATACAAGCATGTAGTGTTGTCCAACAAAAATGCATGGCGAATCAAATCCCAAACAATCTATGAAACAATGAACACGTTTCCATTGCACTTCATTTTATTGAGCACTAGATGACGTCCTCGAGCACTGCGTCATTGAAGCCTCGAGTAATGAACCATTTTTTGAAACAAGTGTCGAAGCTTCAACAAAGCCTCGATCGGCCATCACTACCTACGGCTGCGTGCTCTAACACCATTTCAGAAGTGACTAACTGCAGAGTTGGGAGCGGAGGAGGGACGACGTCAGGCTGGCTCGACTGCTCCTCCTTCTCAGCCGTGGCGCGTCCAATCAGCAGCCGACATCCAGGACCGCACCTGCAAGGCGTCATCCACTGTCAGACACACACACAGACACAAAGATAGAGGCACCTAGACCCACCCGTGGGTCATAACACTCCGTGTGGATCTTTTCACTCTGGCATTGAAAGGGGGTGCTAGCGCTAGCCGTTTGCTAAGCTATGTACAGACAGCACCACCGCTTGCCGAACCACATAGTCACACCGTTTATATACAACAACTCGTCATCAATATCTCTAAAGTAGAAGTCAAGAACTTTTTTCAAAAACGATAACTAACTCAAACTTTTTTGTGTGTTTATAAAAACAAACTAAAACAAACTTAAATTGAAGTCATATTTCACTTCGTTTACATCTGTCAAATGAATATTTGCCCAGGAAAATCTTTTAGTTTGACGCAGCAGCACCTAAATGCACGTCGCGTTCTGTGACGTCACCCCTCTTTCACAGCAGTATGTTGACGCGCGACTCGCGGCGGGAAAGTCCGATATGCCACAGTAGTGAACATGTTTATTGAGACTGGGAAGTAGACACGACAGTTTGACTCAGTTGACTCAAATATCCTGTGGCGATGAGAGTGGTTATGGCTATCTGATAAAGCAAGATTTAATATTGGGAATTTAACAAAATGAAAAGGAACCGACAACGCCACCCTGGGAATTTCACCCAGGGAGTTCTACTAAACACAAAAGTAATAATTAGGCACACAGGTAAGTTCTACGAGGAAGGAGTAGGAGACGTGGTTCAGAATGTTTAAAATATCAAACCAACTTTTATTCAACATTTAAAAATAAAAGGAACAAACAGACCAACACTTAAAACGGAGCTACTGAGCTCCTTATTCTTGGTGTAGAAACTGAGGCTTACCGATGAGGGGGCCAAACGGGGGAGGAACCAAAGAAAACAAGGAACACCCCACTCACACGTGACACACCTGCAAAGAAAGTGAAGTGCAAAAAAAGAAGAAGAAAACAACCACAATCCCGGGTCACAGCACTCGAAGTGGCCCACCACCCGGGACACCGCCACCACTAGCAGCTCTCAGCGACTACAAAAGAAAAGATAAACAGTTGGTTACTAAAAGTTCCCTAAAATCTGTCAAATGTACTGAAATAGCAAGAAAAACAAACAAACAATGCAATTACACACACACACACACCAACCAAGTTCCCACCAACCACGCACACGCATACACGCACGCACACCACTGTAGCTGGACCGGCGACTTGATAGTGTAACGTCTGCTGTCTGAGGGTCAGCAGTGGCGATGTAAGCAAACGAAGAAAAACACAACGAGAACGGAAAAACAACAAGTAAAACCAAGGCGGGACGGAAGCAACATGCACCGTCCACCGTCTGTACGGGGCGGCTAGCACAATCAAGTGCGGGCGAAGCGGCAGTGTTCCTGCACTTATCTTATAGGACCGAGTTTTGGGCCACAGGTCTTGATCACCAAGCGTCCTCCAGGTGAGGAGAACAACGAGGAGGCTCTGCGCAGCTTTGTGCTAGCAGGCGGCTGTAGTGTGCCGGTGAGGTGTTCAGGAAGCACTGTAAAAAGAACGGACAGGTGAGGTACTACGTACCTATGCTAATAAGCCATAATAATTTAAATGCTAAAATGTCAGCACCTGATCCTCTTAAAACTCGGGCACACAAATCGGATGTTCAGTGTCCCATTGACCACAATGGACCACTAAACAAAGCTTTTAAGAAAAATGCGAAATGAAGCCACTGAGAGCTAAAACAACATGCAAACAATGCCACAGTGCAGCTTTTCTCAAACGGGTCAATTTTGAAATCATTTTAATCAACTCTGTCTTCATTGATCAGAAGGTTTTTGCAGATTTGGAATTAAAAAAATTTAACTGCAGGAATCATAAAATCGTCTCATCAGTGACGTTTATAGAGCCATTAAAAAATTGAATATGTGCTGAACAGACAAACGGAGGTGTAAGAGGCCTGTGTGACCAGCAGGGGGCAGCAGGGGCAGCAGAGGACCGACAGCCGCAAGTTCCTCCTCAGAGAGGCCTGAGAAGGTTCTGCACCTTCAGCTCCTCCAGGAGGTCCTCAGCAAAGTGTCAGAGTTTTTTGGTTTTTTACCTCGGTCGGCAGAGTCACAGTATGAAACTTGTAGCCAGGGGGCGCTGCAGCTCACTCAACACCTACAAGGTTTGAAAAGGAAATTGAGTGGAATTCATCTGGAATGAAAAGAAAAGCACAACTACAGCAGAAAAACTGAACACAAAGACGCACAAAGTTTGAACTACACACTGATTTTCTTCTTCTGTTGATTCAAATGAATTTGACAGAAATAATATCTGAAAAAATAGAAACCAAATGTTAAATTTCGACATTTAAAAAATGGACAGATTCATTTACACCCAGTAAGATAAGAAGATATTTAGCTCTCAGCCAATTAGAGCTGCTGCTCCTGTGTGTGTGTGTGTGCGTGCGTGCGTGCGTGCGTGCGTGCGTGCGTGCGTGTGTGCGTGCGTGCGTGCGTGCGTGCGTGCGTGTGTGTGTGTGTGTGTGTGTGTGTGGATGTGGTGGTGTGTGTACCTGAATGTGGGAGTGGGTGTGTTTAAGTACGTCACTGGAAGTAGGCTGCCAATTAGTGCGGCCTCCGAGGCCGCAACCGCCCCACGCCAGCGACGAGCCCAGGGCGGGGGGGCCCGGACACGGCACACCCGCCGCAATGCCGGCCAGGAAGAGGCCCGGAGCAGAAGGCCCCCGGACCGGAGGGCACCCGCCCCACGAGGAGCCAGGGCAAGATGACAGGGAGGCAGATACCCCAAGGAGAAGGGACACCACCCGAGGCGAACAGACAGCAGAGCCCGTCCTCCGGACGGGGGCCCCCCAGAGCAAGCGAGACCGGACTCATCCCCATGACAGGACCCAGCCCCTTCACCCACCGGGAGGATCGGTACCCAAGGCAGGCCCGGGCACCCAGATGCCCCCCCCCCCTACGGACCCAGTATGGCGCATCGCCGCAAGTGGCGAGGTCCCCATAGGCCCAGCCGGTCTCACACCCCAGGGGCACCGGACTGCACAGGGCCCATCCAGAGTGGGAAAGACCGCCCCCCCCCCCCCCCCCCCCGACCCCCGACCCCCCACCCACCCGCAAAGCAGCCGAACCTCCCACGCCCAACACCCCCCCCCAGACCGCACCCGGCCCGCGGCAGCACGACCACCACTGCCCACATCAACCAGCAGCCTCAGCTATTGATTGATTACTAGTTAGTTATAGGATGAAGCAGACATTCCTACCAAGGAGGTGTGGTCTAACAGTTGCTATATTGTGCAATGTGCAGGTGTTGTTTTGTTTTACAGTTTGTGAGGATTGTTTTCTTAGCGATAGATAAGGAGGTGATCAGCATGCGAGATTCTGCCTTATCTGATGTGATATCACTGAGGTCCCCTAAGAGACAAAAAGAAGGAGTGGCTGTGATGTTGTAACCAACCTGTGCTGATAGATCATTGCATACTATGTGCCAGAATTTCTTTACTGGTGGGCAATGCCATACAGCGTGTAGGTAATTATCTGGGACATTAACTGTGCAGTGTGAGCAGGTCTGAGAGGCGGTCATGCCCATCTGAAACATCCGCTGTCCAGTGTAGTGGATCCTGTGGAGTACTTTAAAATGTATTAATTGTAGAATAGGTTGTTTTATCAGTGAAAAGGTGTTCAGGCAGATTGTTCTCCAGAAATTAGAGTGAGGCTGGAGAGACAGGTCTCTTTCCCACTTAACAATTGGGATAGAAATCGTGCGATCTGTATTTGTAAGCAACTCACTCCAATAGAACTGCACTCGTCCTTCTCTCACATTACATTGGATCACAATGACCAAACAACACAACAAAGACAATGATGCCACTGTGCTGCCACATCCAGACTCTGTGTAGGTCTGTAGGCCTCTTGGACCTTCATGTGAACCACTGCGTGTTGACTGGAGGTGAAACATGACTGACTGCTGTCCTCCTCCCTGCACAATGCAATCTCACTTTCAATCTCACAGCCACTAAAAAAACTGATTGTGATTGAGAGGTCCTCAGCAGCCAATCACTGTTGGGAGTCCAGCCTTCAAACACTCCTCCTGAATCCAGAGTCACATCTTTGGCCCCGATCCTCCACACCACACAACTTGGGATGACAGTGCCACCTACCTGTATACTTTCAGCAGCCAGTCCCATGTTCTGACCCGTTTCCACTGTGGCCTGTTGGCTCATCTGGTCCAAAGTCTGGATCATCAGTGTCCAGGTTCATGGAATGAGTCAGTGTGCCGCCGTCCTGTGATGTCATGATAGAGAATCACTCTATTTATACTAATGTGCAGAACCACTGGAGTGTGGAAGCAGACAGTTACCATAATCCAAATGAAAAAGCAACAGCAGAAATGCTTTTTCATTTTAAGAACGTGGCTGCATTATTTGACTCATAAAAAAAATCGTTAATAAATAATCCAAACTGCATTTTCATTTTCTTATTCATGACTGCTCATTCTTGTACTTAATTCAAATGAAGGAAAACACATTTGAGATTCAATTTTCAAAACATGCACCAGCAAAGAGTTACCAAAATTCAATATGAAATGTAAAATTCAAAAATGAAAAAGCAATAGCAGAATGCTTTTTCATTTTAAGAACGAAGCTGCAATATTTGACTCATAATTAAAATCATTAATAAATATTGCTATACGCATTTTCATTTTCTTATTCGTGTCGCACCTTTTATGACACAATCAAAAAGAAAACTGAGGGCATTGCTTTTTAATTTTCGTGGTCCTGCCCTGCACAAGAGTTACCACAACTCGAAAACGAAATCACAATCTCAAAGTAAGCGCGCGGCGCAGGAAAGTGACGTCAGCAGCTCTCCACCTGTGGGTATGGCGGTATGACGCCAAGTGTCATTTGCCTCCTGTTATGTGTAAATTCTAATGTTTGTGAAAAAGAGAAAGATATATATATATATATATATTTTTTTTTATTATTTATTTAAAAAGAAAAGAAAAGAAAAAAAAGGTATTGCGGTCTGACACCACTTTGCCATCGTTACTTCTTTCACGTCATTGAAGTTGCCGGTAATCGAGATTTAAATCGGCGAAAAACGTGGACCACTGACAGATCTCGCACCAGCATCTGCCACCAGTCGACGGATTGATCTGTTGCTTCGCATCCTTCGTCGGATGGACTGGTGGCCGACGCCGAACAGCTGTTACTCCACCCATGTAACAAATAGCTTTAGCTTTGATGTTGTGCTGGTGCATCAAGGTGTTCCATAACTGACAACAGGTTGGCTAGGGCAACCTTGTTTGCGTCCGTATCTGGGACGGCAGAATACCTGCTCAACTCGGTCCCGAGCATCAGATTCAGATACACTATTCAACTCCACCTGGGAAGCTAAATCCAGCAGGGTTTGAACAATTGTGTCAATGTGCGCCATGCTCAAATCTTTCCGACCAACGAGATCCGTCAGTGGTCCACGTTTTTCGGCGATTTAAATCTCGTTTACCGGCAACTTCAATGACGTGAAAAGTAACGATGGCAAAGTGGTGTCATACCGCTATACCTTTTTTTTGTTTTTTTGTTTTTTTTTTAAATATACAGTATATATATACATTTATTAAATTCACAAACATTAGAATTTACACATAACAGGAGGCAAATGACACTTGGCGTCATACCGCCATACCCACAGCGGAGGTGGAGAGCTGCTGACGTCACTTTCCTGCGCCGCGCGTTTACTTTGAGATTGCGATTTCGTTTTCGAGTTGTGGTAACTCTTGTGCAGGGCAGGACCACGAAAATTAAAAAGCAATGCTCTCAGTTTTCTTTTTGATTGTGTCATAAAAGGTGCGACACGAATAAGAAAATGAAAATGCATATAGGAATATTTATTAATGATTTTAATTATGAGTCAAATAATGCAGCTTTGTTCTTAAAATGAAAAAGCATTCTGCTATTGCTTTTTCATTTTTGAATTTTACATTTCATATTGAATTTTGGTAACTCTTTGCTGGTGCATGTTTTGAAAATTAAATCTCAAATGTGTTTTCCTTCATTTGAATTAAGTACAAGAATGAGCAGTCTTGAAGAAGAAAATGAAAATGCAGATTGAATGACTTATTAACCATTTTAATTATGAGTCAAATAATGCAGCTTCGTTCTTAAAATGAAAAAGCATTTCTGTTATTATATTCTTATTTTAATTTGGATTATGGTAACTGCTTCCATATAAAACAAATACATCCATAAATATATACAATGTGAGAATTGTTTCTTGCAAGAGCTGTACTTCAACCCATGACCATCGATAAAAGTGTACACATCTAATCGTAAACAATCTGCTGCAACCTGAATTTCCACTTCTGTGTCTATAAACCAGTCACAGCTTGACTGATGGCTCTGAAGAAGCAGTTTCCATCAGCCTCTACATTCTCATTTGTACACGGCGAACCTAATGGGCCTTTGCAATCAGAAATTGGAAAACTCGCACGGTCCAAATGAATCTTCAAGTTTTTGCAAAGGTCTAAACAAACATCAACATCAAGGGGAGAGAAGTTACACTCTTCATTGGTCACAGCACTGACAAACTCTACGTCAGAATTATCCATGTCAAAGTGAGGAGTTTTGCTCTTCTGAAGTGACTCACTGTTGCCAGCTGGTGCTGGAATTTTAAACCGTGACCGGTTTCGCCTTGATGAAAAGAACCATGCAGAACCTTGGCTAATCTAATACCAGTGCCATGATCTGCCACTGCATCTTCACTAGTACTAACTGATGATGGATCACAAATCACATGTGCGAGGCGTAGAACGAGCGGAGCAGTCAGAGGCAACAGAAGAAGAAAGAAGCCTCCTTAGCTTAGTTGATCTTCTGTGTTGCCTCCTGGACGGTGCTGGCCTCCTCTGGCTTGGTGCTGGCAACCACGGGAGCCACAGGAACCACGGGCACAGCTCTGGTCATCTGTGGCGTCGCCTCCACCTGATTAAAATAAGAAAGATGTGATTTTATGCCAATAAACATAGAAAGGAAAACACTAGGCTTTACACGATCACGATTTTTGTGCCGATCACCGATCAGTGAGTTTAAATAAACCGATCACCGATCACCGATCACGTTGGAGGCAATAAATACTTGTTTCTGTACACCCCTTGCCTTCTCACGAGCACCGTCTAAAGTTGTTTGCTTTAGCATCTGTTTCAGAGTTTGCTTTTCTTTTTCTTTCTCCGCGCTGCGTTTCTTGAACTCAACATGCTCCTCCGTGTGTATCTTTTCCAAGTGCCTGATTAAATTTGTGGTGTTGAAATTTTTTGCAAAAGTTCCCCCGCTAAGTACTGTAGCGTTGCATATATTGCAGATAGCTTGTGCTATGTCTGTTTCTCTCACTTTGAAAAACTTCCACACTCCCGACACGTTTGTTTGTGTCGCCCATGGATGTTGCTGTCGTGAAGATTCAAAGAAACTTTATTGTCCGTCACATAGCGACAGTACTCAAAACAGGAAGAGGCACGAAGACGAAAATGAAGGTTTTTGAATCATGAATCATTAGCTCTCGGATACAAACAAATAAACATGTCGATGCTGTGAAACTACTTTGGAGGAAATGAGACAGATTATGGTGATTCATGACATGACGCCCGAAAAAATGCCAAATATCGGCCGATCCGATACAGCCGATAAGATCGGTGTAAAGCCTAGAAAACACACACAGGTGATGAAGTGGAAATGAATAAGTACAAACCTGCTGCACTGCTGTGACATTGCTGGAGGCAGACTCAGTCATGTGGACAGTTGAACGTGTTGCCCACACCTGCAAATACAAGGACACAAAGTAACGTTTAAAGAACTGCATTTATTGTCCTATCACAAAGATGCACACAATGAAATACACATATCCCAAATACCAACATGTCACTTGTTTGTTTTGGTTTTTGAGGCAACGCGTGCTGATCCACGTCTCAGGCTGGACATCTGGAAGAACATAAAGAAATTAATTCATAAACAAAGTAACACACTAATTAAACTGTACATGTACTGTACATATGTGATCTTGTGTTGATAATAGGGGTGGGGCGATACGGCTAACCCACGATTCGATACTGTGACGATATTTGGCCCACGATAATGACATCACGACACACGATATCTTCGATATCTTCGAAATTTTGCAGACGATATTGTCATAACCCAGCTCAAGAGTTATGACAATAACGGAAGAGACACTGCGGATTGCGATTAATCAAAAGGTTTATTATAACAAAATAGATAATTGTAAGCAAAATAATGAAATATATGGTGTGTGTTTGTCAGTATTCATCAGTAATGTAAGTGTGGATGAGTGAATAATAGGATGTGGGGTGTTGTCAGGTGCAAAACAGAACAAAAGAAGCTGAGAGTCGGCCAGACGCCCATGGCTGCTGGATGGAGAATGTGGAAGAGACCGAGCGGCACACGCAGTCGGCCTTTTATCCTGCAGGGGGCATCGGCACAGGTGTCCTAATCGGAAGATGCCACTCCCACATCCACCGCTTTCCACCATTTCTAGAACGCAAGTAATGTTGTGTTGTTACAATATTCACCGTCATCATTATTGAATATTGATTCAGATTCCCTGACACTCAGTTACACAAAAAAAACAAAAACAGTATGGGGACAGCATATAGTGTTGTGTTCCTATCACCACTGATAACATGTTTGTTCCAACAGACTCCCACCCACCCTCAAGTTACAACTACCAGGGGAGTGTATCACTACCTATGCCTAGTACACAGCTCTACTCCCCAATAAAATCTTTCCATTCTGCCATGGACTTTTTTGTATGAGGCTGTGGTGTCTCACTCATGGATAGTGTCCTGTAGCACTTCTGTCTGAATGACAGAGAGAAGGGTTGCCACACACTTTTGGATATGTGAGGTGCAGGGCATAGTAGTATCCCATCAGATGAAGCAGACCGTCACTCAAGTCTTCCTTGGCAAGCGTGGTGGCGGGAGTGGCTCCAAGACAGATGAGACAGCGGGTCCCATCAAACAGCAACACAGAGGTGCAGAAAGACCTCTTCTGCGAGTACATTGTGGGATCTTCTGTTGGCTAAAGAAAAAGAAGAAGGAAACGCCACATCCATGCATGGAACTATGAAGTGTTGAATGTGAGAAAATGCGAACAAACTTTCACCTGAATGACATGAAGCAGTGCCTCACTGGCATGTCCCAGCTTCTTCGGTGGTGGACTTGGTGAAGGAAAGAGTGTGGGGAGTGCCCTGAGCAGCGCGATGGAATATTCCACTGGAATAGAACAAATCAACTTTGAGTTCAAAGTTAGTCTTCCTAAAAATGAGTCTTATTAGGTTTGTGTTGATCACAAAAAAAATCTTATTTTTTCAGCATGAAGAGTATTACCATTCTGCATCTATTCATTCAGCGCAACATAAACCATCCTATGTCCAAGGAAACAGCTACACAGTCAATTAGAGACACAGCAAAATGAGTCACCTGCATCCAGCGTTATGCGTGGCTTCATCACTTCATTTTTTTTCCAAACACCATAAAATTACACATTGGTGCAGAAGTCTTCCCATCTCTTTTTTTAGTTCATCAATGAATTTTCTGTTGCCCTTATCCAGAATGCGCCGCAGCTCATTCATCGCCTATAATGCAAGTCAGTGTTAAAATCTGCAAAAATGCTTGCTTTTCATCATAAACCAAAACAAGTTAATCACTTACACGATAAAGATCCTTGACACATGAATATGCATCCAGGATCTTTGTTGGCCTTGTCCTGTTCTTTCAGAACATCACTATCAATGAAGGATCTTCTTGCTTGAAACTGCAGGTCAAGAATTTGGGAGACAGCATCTTGGTTGGGTTTTGGTTTCTTGTACAGCTCCTGCAGGGTCTGATAATGTCTGGCCTGTGCTGTCAGACCATCTTTGGCTGATGAAATGGAGGAGACAAATCAGTAAATCAGTCAAATGGATGCAGAATGAAGACACGGTTCCTGGCTTCATTCGGTGCAGTCTTGGTACGGTGGAATTCTCAGCCGAGAGGAAACCAGATCCAAAACATTATGAACAAGAGAGAAACAATAGACCCAATTAGGAAAAAAGAAAAAAAAAAGTGTTATGCTCGATGTTTTCAGAGCAAAGTAGGTAACCAATCGCATCTACACTAATAAGGGCCCAAATCCGTTTCCTCCTGAGAAAGTGTTCTGGTCCAGGAAAAAGGTCTCTCAAATCATCACGACGGAGGGTGTGGAGCAAGACTTCATCGATGTTGGCAGCTATAAAGACAGTCCAATCATTAACAAACCTTTTACACTTAACAACTCATACATTTTTTTAACTAATGAATTTAATTCAACTTGACAAGTCAAACCAAGTTTGTTTTGTGCCAATTTCTGTTATCAGAATTAATTGTAAATGCAATTCAGTTTAGACATTTTGTCTCAAATTTGTAAAATACTTCTTTTTGAAATCAGTGTCAGCATACAGTTATTTTAATTACTTAGCGGACAAATCACAGTAATGGAAATTTTTTCATACCTACACATGACATACCATTTAAAATTGATACTGTGACATCATCGAGCTCATCCATTATTGGCCCCGGTTTGGATGTCCATTTCATTTCTCCTCAATCTGGCAGGGAAAAAAAATCATCATATTAAGGTCACAAATAGGACAAGCTGGCCTTCCGGCTCAAGATCCGTTTTTTTACAATGCCCATCTGCCATGGATCCCAAAGTTCCCATGCAATTAAAAGTTGTGACACCTTATCTGAATGATAACCCTAGACAACTCAACGGATTGCTTGTCATACAGACAACAATCAAAATTGGAGTGAAACTTGTAACCACAATGCCTGCAACATGGTGGTACTTATGGTAATAATCAACAAATACCAGTGTTCTTTGTGACAAAATGACAACATCTGATAGGATTGTGCCATCTTGAACTGCAATCAACTTAAATTTTGATAAAAATAAGCAAATTGCACCTAAACTACATCTTCAATCAATCCAATTTGAGCACCCTCTACCCCATAAACTGAAGATACTGCAATACAAACTTGGTAGTACAGCATTTCGTCATGCCACATATAACTAGGAATGCTAATTGCTTGTTCACATGACTAGAATTGCAGTACATCAATCCAATACAAAATACACACTTGTGACACTTGTCATCAAGCTCATAAATCCATCGAGTCGAGATGAGCACGTGCACGGAGTCGGACTCCGTGAGTTCACATAAACAGAGCATTGCGTTTGCATAAATTATGCACGGCTATCGAGCAAGAAGCCGAGTCCGATTTGGTGCACATAACCACACTATAATGCCTCTCAATGTCCTAACCCATACCACGCAACAAACGTGAAGAACTGATTTGAGTTTCTCACGGGACCAGCAGTGAAGTCACAACCGTCGCCCCACATGAAATGTCGCAGCAGGAGCCTGAGGATTTTCTGAGTCAACATGCTGATCAACAGGTAACGTAATGTTGGCTTCCTTGACGACATTAGACAACTCCCTGTTTATATTTTATTCATATTTTAGTACAAAGCCTCCTTGTTATATGATCTGCTCCTGTTTGACTTGTTCAGTTTTTGTTTTGACATTATGTTTGTTAGTATTTATTTCAAATTAACAAGAAGTACCGGTACAGATAGTAGGAACTTAATATAACACTTGCGTCAAACAAAGAATAACTAACTGTACATATCATGTCTACAGGAAGGAGCTGGTACATTAAGTGAGAATATTCAAGAATATTAAGAGAAGTTATATTCAAGGTTGTCCTGAGGTCAACTGTACCAACCATTGACAGAGCTTATGGAGCAATTTGATGTTATTGTACAGTAAACATGGAATATTGGAGCTGTCGCAAAACAAAACAAAAAGCCAACTTTAAGGCTTATTATCTCCAAAATGATACAGTAATCAATCACATTTAGAAATCAAATGTTTCTAAATGTCAAGTCAGTAATGTCAAGTCAGTGCTTGATGTGTCATCAGCAGGCGTCGGCGTCAGTAATGGGGGCATCGGCGGGTTTCAGGGCGGAATCGCCAGGCGTTGGGAAGTGTCGGCGGGTGGCGGGGGCTCGTGGCCAGGTGGCGGACGTCACGGCAGGCAGTGGCCAGGTGGGCTCAGTCCCGCAAACGCTGCTTACAGCTTTAATTTTGTATTGCTTTGATAACATTGTTTAAGTTGAGTTTAAATTTACACTATTTTTTTTTTCTTAGCTGCTAATTGTTCAAAAATGCTGATGTTAAAAGTGTGTTTGCACAGTAAATGTTATGGCACTTTAATTCATATGGCAGTACATTTAAAATAACTGGCCGTCAAGTTCCAGGAACTGACAAACTGCACTGAGTTGAGTGAGATTCTCCAAAGGAACTCCAGTATAAATATGGACTTTACATTCTAGTCCCCTGTGAAGAAAAACCCAAAAGTGAACGTTTTTGTGCCTCACCCTTTCTAACTGGGACATTTGCAAGGGAACGCAGACTGGTTATGCTGCTCCCTGATAAAAGAAAAATGTTTCTGCTGTTACCTCAGAAATTGCCTGTTATTACTGTGGCTCAGGATTTTGTAGGTAGATTTTTTTTATTTTTCATAAGGAACAGGATAACAGTAATGCCCTGGCATTGGCAATAAGCTTTAATTTTGTATTTGCATTTTTTTTAACTTTAGATTTACATTAAAAATGTTTCTGTGTAAAGTGCTGATGTTAAGTGTTTGCACGATAAATGTTATGGCGCTTTCGTTTATATGGCAGAACATTTAAATTAAAGTGTATGAAAGACTTCTTTTAAATTCATTATTGGCTTTTGCGTATACGACGTGATTAATCGTGATTGATCAGGTAAATCATGCGATTAATTGCGATTAAAATTTTTAATCGTTGCCCAGCCCCAGTAAAAACATTTTTCTGGTGCCAGCATTTCGTGAGGCAGAAGTTGATTCATACTTCAGTGCCTTGGAGCGAATAGCTTCGCCACTCAACTGGCCAAGAGACATGTGGCCTGTCCTTCTCCAATGCAAGCGGGTGGGAAAAGCACAGGAGTTGGTGTCTGCTCTTTTCTTAGAAGACAGCCTGCAATATGATGTTGGAAAGGAAGCAATTTTTCCTGCTTATGAGCTTGTTCCTGAGCCCTACCGGCAAAAATTTAGGAACCATAGAAAATCTAGTGGTCAAACCTTTGTCGAGTTTGCATGGGAGAGAAGCAACCTCTTTGATAAATGGTGTGCAGCTAATGATGTCAAAAATGACTTTGAGTCACTCCGTGAGCTCGTTCTTTTAGAAGATTTTAAAGACTCTTTGCCAGAGAAGGTGGTAATGTTCTTGAATGAACAGAAAGTGTCGTCATTGTCCAAGGCTGCTGTCCTCGCAGATGAGTTTGTGTTGACCCACAAAAATGTCATCTCATCTTCCCCCCCGATCGGACACGCCTTCTGCTTCTCGTCCCACAAGAGCCGAGTCTAGCCACCTCCCCCTTGAAAAGGCTAGAGGGAAGGGACTTCTGGTTTGGCCATAAAGCGGTAGACTGCGCGACACCAGGGCTCTCGACCGTCTAGGGTAAAAACTCCCCGAAAACTTGAATAACTATTGTCAAATATCATATTAACTACAAAGTGATCAGGGGAACGCTGGAATGGGAAGGAAAACTCGATTCAACCAAAACAGAAACACTGTAACAGACAATATGGCGGAACTACCAGCTTGCTCTGAAACAGAGAGAGATGGCGAAATGAACTCCTCGTGACTAACGACGCGAAAAAGGGCTCGGACATAGAAATTATTAGCAAGGAGATACGGGATTTAAAAACGGAATCAAAAGAGGTCCTTCGCACGTTTGGAGAAACACTGAGGAACGACGTGGAAAAAGACTTGGACGACTTCAAACACGAAATAAATCAACAACTTGCGAAAGTCATCACCGAACAGGAGCTCCAGACCGGCAAGATCAACGAGGCTGAGTCGCGGATTGAAAAGCTAGAACGTTGGGCACAGGAAGCTAATGACGCTCTGGTCATATCACTGAGAGAACAAAAAGCTCTTCAGGACAAGTTAACTGACCTGGAGTCCAGGCCGAGGAGAAACAACCTACGTATCTATGGAGTCACTGAAAGAGAGGAGGGAGAATCTGTGGCCAAGTTTGTGGAAGACCTGCTGAAAAGCGAACTGCACCTGCCAGCAGATTTTAATTTCCAAATTCAGAGAGCACACCGCTCATTTGCACAGAAACCAGCGGACGGTGCCCAACCGAGACCCATCATTGTTAACTTTCTGGAATTTACTACCAAAGAGAGGGTCCTGAGAGAGCTATGGACAAAGAAAATAGAACTGGGGAAGAAAGTACCGTCATTCCATCACGATTACACGACAGAGATGGTCCAAAAGAGAAAGGAGTACAACACTGCTAAAAGAATCCTGAAGGAGAAGGGCATCTGGTTCCAGATGCCATTCACCAAGATGAGGACCCACTGGGATACGGGAACTCGAACCTACAACAGCGCAGAGGAGGTAAAGGAGGAATTGGCGAGACGAGGCTTGGCGTAGAAGACGGCGGTGGCGACGGGTGCGGAGGGGCCTGCGGCACTCGGTGCCCCGCACTACGACGGAGTGGCAGTGCAAGGAGGGATCCTGGAGGGGCTACGCATTAGCACGACGCATCAATACACATAGATCATCATCTATCAAAAAAAGACTAGATGTGGCGAGGGGGAGGGTCTGGCGGAGGTGGAGACAATTCAGATGGTGGGTATAAAGGAAAATTGGGGGTGGGGGGGGGAGTTGCCTGACAATGCCACCTGGGGAGTTGCACCCCAGGAAATAAACTATAATAAAATTCCTCGGGCTACACAGGTTCGTTACGCTTTGAAATTTAAGAGGACGAGACGGACTTCCAATGAAACAGCTTTATTTGACAACAATTTAAAATAGACCAGGTTTAGCTGCCTGAGTGTCAAGGAAATAAGTACCATACCAAAAAGACTGTTCAACATAAGAAAATAAGGGGTGTAGTATCTGAATCTATGTATATGACATCATGTGATCTTATGTATATGGCCTGATGTGAACTCAGCAGTGAACCTGCTGCACTTCTTCCCTAAGGGCGTCTCAGGGTCCATATATGGTCTTGTTGTTGCCAACGGCCACCAAATTGAAACCAGATGGTCATTGGGGGTGCAACTATGGAATGTATACATTCTCCCCCACTTCTAGCATCTTCCTCCCTGGTTGCTGGGAGGTATAAAAGGTGATGGGAACAAAGCATCATCGGAGTTGCTCACATCTGGCCCGGAGACATCCCCAGGCTTTCCATGGTGCCTGTCTGACTTTTGACTTCTTTGCAAATAAACCAGTTTTTATACAACTAAGTCTGTGTCAATGAAGACTCCTTCAACATCTACATCACTTGAATCCACCAGAAGAATTCACCACAGGGGAACAGGGCCAAAGAAACCAAAGAAAACTCAAAAAAGGGAATAAACAAAGCTAGGGGAATCACTACAAACCAAAATTCACGCTACGCCAACTCCTGTCCTAAAGAAAAGAGAACAAAATTAACATACTAATACCTTGAGACACCCAGGCAAGCGTTAAACAGTTAGAACGAAAGGAAAACTTTTATTTATTCTTTGCACACACACACACACAAAACAAAACTGCCTGGGTGCAGTCGCTCCAAGTCGCTGCCTCCCCGCCGAGCGCCAGAGGAGGAGAGGGGGCGGGGGGCTTCAGCTTTAACAGCCAAGCGGTGAATGCACAACGATCACGCACACACAGCACCACCTCCCGATGAACGGGCACCCGCCAGGGTTCCTCCTCCAGCTGCGCTTATGGCCCAGCCCGCTCTGGGATTGCTAGCCGAAATGCTAAGAACTGCGAAGGACAGAGTTCTCAGCGTGGACACGCCAGAGGAGTGCTGACTCCAGCCTGCGCTTGTTTTTAAAAGAACTGCTTTCACTCTGCACTCTGGCGCAGGTGTAATCAGTGCGTTTACATGCAGAGCTTAATCGGACTAAGCAATAATTCGGTTTTCTCGTCCAATCAGAGTTCTCACCTTGTCCCCCTATACATGCAGCTGAGAAATTTGAATTACTGACGGGAACGTGTCCTCCTCCCAACAGGAGGGGGTGGAGTGAGCCTTTTCAGCTGGTCAGCTGCTTTCGGTTGACATATTACATCATTATGATATAGAATGACAGTTCATAATGTACGTGTTACTTACTTTGCAGATAAGCTGTACCCTATTTCTTGTGCTCATGGTTATCTTAAAAGATAACCATGAGACAAGACAATTCTGATGGTGGGTATAAAGGAAAATGGGGGCGGGGGGGTTGCCTGACAATGCCACCTGGGGAGTTGCACCCTAGGAAATAAACTATAATAAAATTCCTCAGGCTACACAGGTTCGTTACGCTTTGAAATTTAAGGGGACGAGATGGACTTCCAATCAGTCAGCTTTTTTAACAGGTAGGCAGACTCAAGAAGACATTAGACGGGTCCTATACATAATAGATCAGATCCAAAAGCAGGGCCTGCGAGCTGTTACTGGTGAGCCTTGGCTGTGTGAATTGGAGATTTCTGTATCAAGTTCTTGGGAAACTGGGGTTCCAAGAAAAGTTAATACAGTGTATTCAAGGTCTCTACCAAGAACCTACGGCAAGGATAAAGATTAATGGTACTCGTCAAGGATGTTGCCTATGCGCTACATTGTTTGCTCTGTTCATTGAGCCGCTGGCACAAATGATCAGACAAAGTAACAATCTAAAAGGAATACATATAGGAGAGCAGGGACATCTAACAGGGCTTTTTGCTGATGATATTATTTTGGTTCTCCAAGACCCGGACAGAACCTTACCTCATTTGATGTTGATAATAGAAACCTATGTTAAATACACAGGCAACAAGTTAAACATAGCAAACACTCAAATTCTCACGCTGAATTATCATCCAGGCCGAGAAATTAGAGGAAAATATAAAATCAAATGGAATTCCAAGGTTATCAAATATTTGGGTGTGCTATTGGCAAAAGATCTTTTGAAAAGGTTTGAAATCAATTAGAATGCTATTATCAATAATCTATAAGAGATCTAAGAAGAGTTTATGATTTTTTTTTTTTACCCTGTGCATCTTTTGTTTTGTTAGTAGTACTTGTCATTGCTCCAACACGAATAAACATGCTGCATCCCACTAGATGGCGCATTTGCCTTATTTACAAGCACCATGGTCATCGGAGCTGATCTCTGCCACTCTCAGCAGCGTGAGTCTAAGGTCTACTAAGATTCCACAATCTATTACACATCGTGAGCAAAACAGGCTACAGGTAAAATTAAACATCTTCAGTTGAGCAACTCAGGCAAGTTAAACTGATTTAAAAACAAACAAACACTATAATACTAGGAAAAGAATCCTCTATATGTCAATAAATACAACAGATTGAGTATTCATAAAAAAAAATGCTTACTTTAAATAAGAAAATCCAACAAACCAACAAGTGCAACACTAAAAAGCAAAACAACAATCAAAATAATGCTTAATTGCCTTAGTTTTGTCCCACACTTATCAGCTTAGCTACTAAGAATAACACACATTATTCACCTGGACAGAAGGAGGTTCTGAGGAACGTGTTGGTCCTGGAGCTTCCTGGTCAGGATGTTCGGGAGATCCCTCTGGCTCAATGTCTGGAGCGCCAACATATTTTAGAATTGCTCCTGCAGAGACAAAGCTCATTAGATCATCAAGCAAAACAGATCAGAAGCGCATTTTTCTTTTTTTCTTTTTTATTACAGTGATGTTGCAGTAATATAAGAAAATTAAAAATGAATTTGTTTTTAAATTAAACATTATGGTTGCAGTGTCCCTTTAAAGCTTTTACCCAATTACAAAACTGTCATTTTTAAGAGTTTTTGGCATTACTTTACACACTGTACTAGTTAAAGTAATAAAACTAAGATAAATGACCCACTGCCACAGCAGTCTAAAATAGTCAACAAGATGCCAATAAAAAAATATTTCCATATTTCTTTGAATTATAAAACAGTAGCACATTTCTAATGAAGGGCCTACAAAATACAAACTCAGTAAATTCATCCTAATCTAAGGCTAAAATAACATTAAGAGTCAAACGTGTGAGAGACAACTTCCACTGAACAATAACAGGGGACTGACTACAACAATAACGACAACATGCCCTCCCTCCCTCCCTGTTAGAATGTGAATAAACGGGTGTGGAGTCAATCAGTCATTCCCATGGCAGGATAGGCCAACATGGCAGGATATGGTCAACTTTCATAAAACAAACAAAAACGCTGATTCATGACGAACAAATATTAGCCAGCCAGCTAACATTTATCCGACGCTAGCTAGCTGGCTAGCAGGACAAATAAACAAACTTGGGGGGGCGGGGCGGGGGGGGGGGGCGTTTCCCCTCCACCTCTCCAGCCCACATCACAAACAAATAACTTACCTTTCTCCTTTGCAAGTTTTTCTTGATCGGTTTTCTTTTCCTTCCGTTTTTCCGCACCGCTGGGATAACTCCTTTTTGATGCCATTACGGTTTTTGTTTTTAATCCTCTTGCTAACGGGAACGAATGGTAGCTGTCAATCATACCTGTTGGCGTCGCCGGCCCGCCACGTCACTAACTGCGTGACAGTGCGGCAAGCCCCCAGATGGAGTCCCATTCCTTTCAATGAAGTAGCTCACCCAGCGCATGGCTCCCAAAAACTTTTTGACTTCCGCATTGATGAGATAATAGAGCATGCGCAGTTGTGTCAGTGTGGAGACCGTCACTGACAGACGTGCGCGCTCACGAACCGTACAAAATTCAACGTGGAAATTAATGTATTTTTTACGGAACAACTGACGATGTTTCGAAATTTTATAAATAATAATAATAATAATAATAATAATAATAATAATAATAATAATAATAATAATTATTATTATTATTATTATTATTATTATTATTATTATTATATTAATATACTATTATTTGTGTATTAAATAGGTGAGCAATGTGCCACTGAATAATAAATAATAATTCTTTGAAGCAACTCTCTATGGACCATAACAGCACTGCCACATATATTTTTTTAATTAATAACCTCTTTGGAAAGCAGACAAAGTAATGAAATGATTGGTCTATTTATTTCATCAGAACTAAAAAATAAAAAATAAAAACTGAACGATCTTGAAAGTTCCTCCCTTTCTCTTGCACCTGTCGACCGGTCAACTTTTGGCTTCTCTACAGTGTTCGAGAAAATGCCGACCTGTGCTGCAATTAACTGTGTCACCCGATCAACAGGCAAAGGGTGCAAAGGACCCACGTTATTTCGGTAAGAATGATTAATGAAATGACTGTAAGGCACTTTTATGCCGCTGACGTTTTTACGTATGTACGTCCGTGTGTGTGTAGCTAACACAAATTTGCAAATATTTTGTCGTCCTCATGGAATTAAACAGCACACCATGTTAATTTATCAGCGAGTGCTCTGTCTTTTCATGCAATTCATCACGCTTAACATGTAATGCTGAATCATGAAAGCTATGGAGCAAAAAATAATAATTACATAAACCACGAGTGAAATAAAATGTGTCATTCATTCAATAAAGATTGCATTCATTCATCTTCTATACCCGCTTATTCCTATTCAGGGTCACGGGGGTCTGCTGGAGCCTATCCCAGCTGTCTTAGGGCGAAGGCAGGGTGACACCCTGGACAAGTCGCCAGTTCATCGCAGGGCCACATAGAGACAAACAACCATTCACACTCACATGCACACCTACGGACAATTTAGAACATTCAATTGACCTCACATGCATGTTTTTGGAGTGTGGGAGGAAGCCGGAGAGAACCCACGCAGACACAGGGAGAACATGCAAACTCCACACAGAAAGGTCCCAGGTCCAGGCCCCGGAATCAAACCCACGACCTTCTTGCTGTGAGGCGGCAGCGCTAACCACTGCACCACCGACTATTTTATTACTTAGTTGAAAATGCCATTTTATTTTATTTAACAAAGCATATCATTATTTCATCATGCATTTAATTGTTTTGTGGTCCTGTGTTTTAGTGCTTCATAATTGTATTCTGTTGTCAAATTTGCCCATCAAAGTCAGATTAGTAATCCTGTACATCAGTTTAAGGAAAACCAATTCTAGGTAATGGATTGCAGATCTTGTAGTGACCTGTTACAATGGAAAGAAATGTATACATAATAAGTACATCTGTGTGCCCGATATTTTAGCTAACACTAAACTTTCTGCACAACTGTCTGCATTGTGCTTTTTCTTCGGCCACAGAGAACAGAAACGTCTGTAGTTCTTTGTTCACCCATGGTACAGTTTCATAAGCTTTTCAGTTTTTAATACGTGTTAATGTAAAAATCCACACGCCAGGCATTTAAAAATGGCGGTTTTGGTCTTTCGTGAAAGACTGCCTTTGGCCAATCAGTGTCCTGAACGTTGCTACGTCACCCTTATGGTCTCAGCTCTGCTCGCTTCGAAGCCCAACGAGGCAGGTACCAAAATCCTAACCCCTGGGAACGTGACAATTGTTTTTTTCAATTGAAGTTTTCGTTATTTTGTTCGTTTTCGTTAACTATTATAACCGTGGTCAGGACCTCCAGTGAGAAGATCCACTGGAGGACATTTAGAGCAAACAGTCAGACAACAGCAGCTTCACCACATCAGCTGAAAAATGGAGTTTGGATGCTTTCAGCTTCAAGTCGTGGACAGAAAATGATGCTCACACTGTCACACTGATGTTTTCTTCTCCAACCTTCTCTCAGCTCCAGAGGTTGGTGGTCTGCAGGAGCTTCTACAGCAGCAGAAGATCAGTTTGGAGAGGAGATGTGAACGTGTGACTGAAGGTGAAGAAGCAGGAAGACAAACTCTCCTCAACAGCATCTACACTGAGCTCTACATCACTGAGGGACTGAGTGAGGAGGTCAACAGAGAGCATGAGGTCAAACAGCTGGAGACCAAGAAGACCAAGAAGACCAAGGAGATCCTCCACGACCGTCCAATCAGGTGCAGCCAGATCTTTGAAGCCTCACCTGAGCAGCAGGGACTCGGGGAGTCAGAGTGGTGCTGACCCGGTCTCTGGGCTGGACTGGGAAGCCTTGGGGTCCCACTGGAGGAGCTGGAGGAGGTGACTGGGTCCAGGGAAGTCTGGGGGTCTCTGCTGAGGCTGCTGCCCCCGAGACCTGACTCCGGATACGGCAGTAGAAGATGGATGGATGGATGGATGGATGGATGGATGGATGAATGGATGGATGGATGGATGGATGGATGGATGGATGGATGGATGGATGGATGCCAGGTGATAGAACATTTCATAAAAACAGACTCTGCATTATAACTTCTATTACACTCTAAATAACTCACTCCAATAGAACTGCACTCGTCCTTCTCTCACATTACATTGGATCACAATGACCAAACAACACAACAAAGACAATGATCCAACTGTACTGCCACGTCCAGACTCAGTGTAGGTCTGTAGGCCTCTTGGACCTTCATGTGAACCACTGCGTGTTGACTGGAGGTGAAACATGACTGACTGCTGTCCTCCTACCTGGACAATGCAATCTCACTTTCATTCTGCTGCAGATGGCCATTTTCATTTTACACCGTCCAAATTTACAGCTCAGGGCGCTGGGACGAATTCCAAATTGTGTGCAGATACAGGCCTACACTTCAAATAATTATGAGAACAATCCAACGTAAAGAGAGCACTTCCATTAGGAAATAGTCAACATGAAATTTCGTCCTCTACTGACACCTGCTGGTCAAATTGAATAGTTGCAAATATTGTGAACAAGTTGTCATCTAATTCTAATCCGAAACAATATGGCCATTCGAAGTCAAGTATTAAGACAATTAATCAGGTTTGTACTGCTTGATTGAACACATTCATCCCGTTCCAGTGCACTAAAACCCACTTCCCTTCAGGACCGTGTCAGCGAAGCCAAAACTTCCTTGAGTGACGCTGTTTCCCAGCATGCAATGCGAGCTAGCGATTCACAATACTATTCCATCACAAACATGGATGTAAAAAATAAAAAGGGACGAAAAATGAAACTTCAGGAACACCAACCATTGCAATACAAGCAGAACTGGGCCGAAGTTTTATATTATGTACACCATAATACAGCCTTCTGGTGGACAAGCCATACTATTTAATCTGTGTCTTCCTATGGCACTTCCGTGGGTAGAAACTCGTCGTAGAGGTCACGTGCTGGGTGCTTGTCACCCCACCAACCACCTCGGAGAAGGTCTAACAGGAGAAGCTTGCTGGCGGAAATGATGCACTACAAGTGGATGTGACGCTCATGAGTGCGATGGATGAGGTAGAGCAATGCTCCAGAACCCAATTCAGACTACTCTCCCTCCACTTTTTTTGTTTTGTATGAGCGTTTAAAAAAAACAACATAATGATAATCGAATAAGCTTTAGTTTATTAATCAGAATTAAAACAAGTAGGTTTTGCCCTTACAAGGTTGTAGATTTGTTATAGATGAGTTCCTTTGTTGTAGCTTGAAAAACTATATATGGGATGTACCATGACCTGAGGGATTTCCTCATCCCATCCCAGCTTGGTTCTGATGCTGAATGTGAATGTATCTTGCTGTACATCCCACTGAGCTCCAAGGGGCCTCTCCATAGGGAGCTGGTCTCTGTCAAGGTTAATTGTTTTTACCTCTTTAGCTCTCTGCTCTTCAGGAATGGCGGCCAGCACCGAGCGATGATTGCTCACCCACTTATTGAGCTTAAATCCACCTCTACCGCACAGGTCTGTTAGCTGCTGGTACAGATGTATTGCTTGTTCTACCGTGCTGACGGCCTTTAGAATATCATCCACGTAGAAATTTTGACCAACAGTGTTTATAACCTCGGCTGGGAAGTCATGCTGATTGTCGTCGAATGAAGCACAGCTTGGAGATGACACTGCTCCAAAGATGTGGACCAGCATCCTGTGCTCTTGTAGGTCCTTTGTAATGTCCCCATCTGGCCACCAGAGGAAGTGTAAGAAGTTTACATCCTGGTTGGAAACTCTTACTTGATGAAACATTCCCTCAATGTCAGTCATGAATGCTACAGGGCCTTGGCGAAAACGAAGCAGCACACCTAGCAGTGTACTTGTCAAATTGGGACCCTGCAGGAGCTCTTTATTTCATGATGTTCACTCACTTTCAATCTCACAGCCACTAAAAAACCTGATTGTGATTGAGAGGTCCTCAGCAGCCAATCACTGTTGGGAGTCCAGCCTTCAAACACTCCTCCTGAATCCACAGTCACATCTGTGAGCATCTGGAACTTTGGCCCTGATCCTCCACACCACACAACTTGGGATGACAGCGCCACCTACCTGTATCCTTTCAGCAGCCAGTCCATCCTCTGACCCACTGTGTCACTTTCCACTGTGGCCTGTTGTGTCATCTGGACCGGAGTCTGGATCATCAGTGTCCAGGTTCATGGAATCTGTCAGAGTGCCGCCGTCCTGTGATGTAATGATAGAGAATCACTCTATTTATACTAATGTGCAGAACCACTAGAGTGTCATTTCTTCACTGCTGTCAGCAACAAGCATTTGGTGTCACACTGGTGTACAACACTTATGGGCTAATTAATAAGAAATGACATATTTATGAATCACCCGCAATGCCCAGATTGTTGCTGCTTATCTGCTGATATGAGCCGTCAACTGTTGCAATATAGAACCACAGGCAGGAAATTACAATTAGTGTAGAGTGTATTATAATTTAAAAGTTTACTAACGGTCGTTCTTTAAAGAATTTAGCAGGGATGGAACAGGCTAACGTGACAACGTCACCTGTAACACGGTAGGAGCTCAACCTGCTGTCACGGCGAAAACTCCGTGTCACGTCCCGTCTAGGGGGACCGAGACGCAACGTGTGGGACACCTTCCCCCACTCCCAAGCCTCATTAATTTTTCACTGCAGTTGGCAGTTTCAACAAAAAACATTTTATTAATCAGTAAATGAAATAAACAAAACAACTTAACCGGTGGGCAGCAAAGGCTTCAGGGTGGGCCCAGGCCAAAATAATAAACCAAACTCCAACTAGCTCGCCTTAAGAACTAACTAAAGAAAGAAAGAGAACCCAAATACAGAAAGGCTAACCTCCTTACATACTTAATAAACAGGAGAAAAGAGGGGACAAAGAAAATGGCAGCCCACACCCTACGGCTGCGTGCTCTAACATCATTTCAGAAGTGACTAACTGCAGAGTTGGGAGCGGAGGAGGGATGACCGTCAGGCTGGCTCGACTGCTCCTCCTTCTCAGCCGTGGCGCGTCCAATCAGCAGCCGACATTCAGGACCGCACCTGCAAGGCGTCATCCAATCTCTCACACACAGACACACACACACACACACGGACACAAAGATAGAGGCACCTAGACCCACCTGTGGGTCATAACACCCCCTCCCTGAAGAACTAAACCCTATTAACATACCTACAAATAAAACTAAACAAGAAAAACCTCACTTCCCCCGAAATCAGAATTCCGCAGCTAGTCCACATGATAACGCACCTGCCAACACATTATCAACCCCCCTTCCTGTGGCAAATCTGGAGATTGAAGTCTTGTAAGAGCAGAGACCACGACATCTTCGAGGGCATTATGGTCTGTAAAAACCTGACCCCAAATTAACATCAAGAAGGGCATTGTCAGAAGGAGAGCCAAAGCTTCTTTCTTAACTTCCCAATATTGACTCTGTGTGCGTGCTGCGTACTTGTGGCATATCCCTCCACTTCTATGTCATGGTGCAAAACTGACGTACGGCGGGGGTGGTCAGAAAACAATAGTGGGTGGCTCTCAATTAATTTAACAATATCATGACGGGCTGATGCAGGCAAATGGGACAAAAACGAGCTTAAATTATTCATAATTTCAGAGTTTCCCAGGCGTGCCGAAGGAACACCGATTTTTTTTTTTTTTTTTTTTTTCAATGAGCCCTCCCTCCGCCAATGGGCACGGAGGGGGCGGAGGCTCAGGCGACACATTTTTCCGAGCAATGTAACGGCCGGTTCACACTGGACGGGGAAGCGCCACGAAGCGCCGAGCGCTTCCATTCGGCGCCCATGTTAATCAATGTAGTAGTTCACACCAGACGCGAACAGGCGCGCGGCTCCCCTCGCGGATCGCGCCATGCATTTAACGTCAGTTCACTGGACGTGGAAGCGAAGCGCCGCCGAGCGCTTCCATTCGGCGCCCACGTTAATCAATGTGGTGGTTCACAGTAGACGCGAACAGGCACACGGCTCGCGGCATGCATTTGTTGTTTCGGCGTTTATTTATTTTTTTTTAAAGAAAAAAAAAAGAAGCTCAAGTGGGAGTGAAAAAAAGACTGCAGTTGAGCAGAAGCGCTTGTCGACCGTCGCGGAGCCTTTCGCGTCTGGTGTGAACCAGTTGGAGCCTCGCTCGTGAAATTCGTCGGCGCTCCGCTTCGTGGCGCTTCCGCTTCCATTGAAATGAATGGCACGAGCCGCGCGCCTGTTCGCGTCTGGTCTGAACCACTACATTCAGTGCCTTTACATGGCACTAGAGAAAATCGAATTACTGCCTTAGTCTGATTATGATCGGAGAACTCACGTGCGTGTAAACACCTTACTCCGATTATGATTGGAGTTTGAGAACTCCGATTGGAATCGGAGAACTCCGACTGAGACACCCAGATAATGCGATTGGAATTCAAATTTCTCTGCCATGTATACGCCTTAATCGGACTATTAACTGGACAATGCGAGTGAGCATGCGCCACGCCTCGCTCTCGCAACTCATGACCGCACAACTACATCGTCTAACAAAACAGACGGCGCGAAACAACCTGGCAAACGCGAATAAGAATGTTGACATTTGGAGAGAGGATGAGACCGGGGCGATGCTTTCTCTTCTAAAAGAGATGGACATATTAAAATAACGCGCAACGGAGACCTTTTTAAAAAGGGTAGCGCAGCAAATGCAGGGCTCCGGCTTTGCGCAGCCCTAAACAAATACGTATTCCTTCGTATTTATATTTCTACCTTTTCGTTCACATTTTTTGTAAGTTAGAAGAATTTTAACTTTGTAAATAAAAGCACAGCAAAGACATGTTTTTCTGATTTGTTTTTATTTTGGTAATTTCGCTGTTATTCTGCTGGAAACGGCGTGCAGCGGCACCAGCTTCCTCCACGGTCGGCACTTTAATGAGCGTGTGTATAACTGAAGACACCGTTCCTTTGCAAAACCTGTACACAAACTCTCCCAGCAGTCTGCGCAGAACCCGCATCCAACAAGAACGAGAGTTTGGGGTCCGTAGCGACGGCACAAAGCGTAGCATTGAAGTGTTGTTGTAGCCCTCCAACAGCAAACAACGTTCTTGTCTGCCTTTTAAAATAACCATGAGCACAAGAAATAGGGTACACCTTATCTGCAAAGCAAGTAACATGTACATTATGAACTATCGTTCCATATCACAATAGATTTAATATGTCAACCGAAAGCAGCTGACTATATATATATATGTATATATATATATATATATATACATATATATATATATTAATTAACCTGTGTCATTGAACTCCAAAACATACATGGTCAATATCCATATTATTAGTATGTTGTTGTTTTTTTTTAAATGCTCATACAAAACAAAAAAAAAGGGTGACATCCACATGTAGTGCATTATTTTCGCCAGCAAGCTTCTCATGTTATGACTGACCACATTGACACATATTTTCCATAGACTCACCTGAATCAGATCCCCTGCAAGGGCCCCGAGGGGTGACGCACAACCAGCACGTGACCTCTACCATGTGCTTCCACCCACGGAAGTGCCATAGGTGGACACGGATTAAATAGTATGGCTTGTCCACCAGAAGGCTGTATTATGGTGTACATAATATAAAACTTCGGCCCAGTTCTGCTTGTATTGCAATGGTTGCTGTTCCTGAAGTTTCATTTTTCCCTTTTTCCCTTTTTATTTTTTACATCCATGTTTGTGATGAAATAGTATTGTGAATCGCTAGCTCGCATTGCATGCTGGGAAACAGCGTCACTCAAGGAAGTTTTGGCTTCGCTGACACGGTCCTGAAGGGAAGTGGGTTTTAGTGCACTGGAACGGGATGAATGTGTTCAATCAAGCAGTACAAACCTGATTAATTGTCTTAATACTTCACTTGGAATGGCCATATTGTTTAGGATTAGAATTAGATGACAACTTCTTCACAATATTTGCAACGATTCAATTTGACCAGCAGGTGTCAGTAGAAGACGAAATTTCATGTTGACTATTTCCTAATGGAAGTGCTCTCTTTACGTTGGATTTTTCTCATAATTATTTGAAGTGTAGGCCTGTAGTTGATGATGAATCACGGTGTGCTAACGCTACTCAAACAGCTTTGATGAAAAAAGGGAGTGTGATTTGGGTTTGTGGTACATTATGACAATCTTGGACTTGCAAGACTGAGGCGACGGTTCAATTCCCATCAATGTGTATTATATATGTGTTATTTAGCTCATCTATTCTACATTTTAAATAGATCACATTTGACATCTGACCCACTGAACACTTACTATTGAACATATTTTTAAACTATGGGCTATTTAGTCTTGTTTTAGGATATAATATAATTCATTGCACAAACTGTCAGGCTAAGTATAAGAGCTATAGTCTACTACAATCAGTCGTGCCAAAAAAGAGACATTGTCTTTATTTTTCATTTTTATCTTATTGTGTCAGCATTGAACCATACAAGCATGTAGTGTTGTCCAACAAGAATGCATGGCGAATCAAATCCCAAACAACCTATGAAACAATGAACACGTTTCCATTGCACTTCATTTTATTGAGCACCAGATGACCTCCTCGAGCACTGTGTCATTGAAGCCTCGAGTAATGAACCATTTTTTGAAACAAGTGTCGAAGCTTCAACAAAGCCTCGATCGGCCATCACTACCTACGGCTGCGTGCTCTAACACCATTTCAGAAGTGACTAACTGCAGAGTTGGGAGCGGAGGAGGGACGACCGTCAGGCCGGCTCGACTGCTCCTCCTTGTCAGCCATGGCGCGTCCAATCAGCAGCCAACATCCAGGACTGCACCTGTAAGGCGTCATCCACTGTCAGACACACACACACACACACACACACACACACACACACACACACACACACACACACACACACACACACACACACACACACACAAAGATAGAGGCACCTAGACCCACCCGTGGGTCATAACACTCCGTGTGGATCTTTTCACTCTGGCATTGAAAGGGGGTGCTAGCGCTAGCCGTTTGCTAAGCTATGTACAGACAGCACCACCGCTTGCCGAACCACATAGTCACACCGTTTATATGCAACAACTCGTCATCAATATCTCTAAAGTAGAAGTCAAGAACTTTTTTCAAAAACGATAACTAACTCAAACTTTTTTGTGTGTTTATAAAAACAAACTAAAACAAACTTAAATTGAAGTCATATTTCACTTCGTTTACGTCTGTCAAATGAATATTTGCCCAGGAAAATCTTTTAGTTTTACGCAGCAGCTCCTAAATGCACGTCGCGTTCTGTGACGTCACCCCTCTTTCACAGCAGTATGTTGACGCGCGACTTGCGGCGGGAAAGTCCGATATGCCACAGTAGTGAACATGTTTATTGAGACTGGGAAGTAGACACGACAGTTTGACTCAGTTGACTCAAATATCCTGTGGCGATGAGAGTGGTTATGGCTATCTGATAAAGCAAGATTTAATATTGGGAATTTAACAAAATGAAAAGGAACCGACAACGCCACCCTGGGAATTTCACCCAGGGAGTTCTACTAAACACAAAAGTAATAATTAGGCACACAGGTAAGTTCTACGAGGAAGGAGTAGGAGACGTGGTTCAGAATGTTTAAAATATCAAACCAACTTTTATTCAACATTTAAAAATAAAAGGAACAAACAGACCAACACTTAAAACGGAGCTACTGAGCTCCTTATTCTTGGTGTAGAAACTGAGGCTTACCGATGAGGGGGCCAAACGGGGGAGGAACCAAAGAAAACAAGGAACACCCCACTCACACGTGACACACCTGCAAAGAAAGTGAAGTGCAAAAAAAAAGAAGAAAACAACCACAATCCCGGGTCACAGCACGCGAAGGGCCCCACCACCCGGGACACCGCCACAACCAGCAGCTCTCAGCGACTACAAAAGAAAAGATAAACAGTTGGTTACTAAAAGTTCCCTAAAATCTGTCAAATGTACTGAAATAGCAAGAAAAACAAACAAACAATGCAATTACACACACACACACACACACACACACACACACACACACACACACACACACACACACACACACACACACACACACACGTTCCCACCAACCACGCACACGCATACACGCACACACACCACTGTGGCTGGACCGGCGACTTGATAGTGTAACGTCTGCTGTCTGAGGGTCAGCAGTGGCGACGTAAGCAAACGAAGAAAAACACAACGAGAACGGAAAAACAACAAGTAAAACCAAGGCGGGACGGAAGCAACATGCACCGTCCACCGTCTGTACGGGGCGACTAGCACAATCAAGTGCGGGCGAAGCGGCAGTGTTCCTGCACTTATCTTATAGGACCGAGTTTTGGGCCACAGGTCTTGATCACCAAGCGTCCTCCAGGTGAGGAGAACAACGAGGAGGCTCTGCGCAGCTTTGTGCTCGCAGGCGGCTGTAGTGTGCCGGTGAGGTGTTCAGGAAGCACTGTAAAAAGAACGGACAGGTGAGGTACTACGTACCTATGCTAATAAGCCATAATAATTTAAATGCTAAAATGTCCGCACCTGATCCTCTTAAAACTCGGGCACACAAAGCGGATGTTCAGTGTCCCATTGACCACAATGGACCACTAAACGAAGCTTTTAAGAAAAATGCGAAATGAAGCCACTGAGAGCTAAAACAACATGCAAACAATGCCACAGTGCAGCTTTTCTCAAACGGGTCAATTTTGAAATCATTTTAATCAACTCTGTCTTCATTGATCAGAAGCTGTTTGCAGATTTGGAATTAAAACATTTTAACTGCAGGAATCATAAAATCGTCTCATCAGTGACGTTTATAGAGCCATTCAAAAATTGAATATGTGCTGAACAGACAAACGGAGGTGTAAGAGGCCTGTGTGACCAGCAGGGGGCAGCAGAGGACCGACAGCCGCAAGTTCCTCCTCAGAGAGGCCTGAGAAGGTTCTGCACCTTCAGCTCCTCCAGGAGGTCCTCAGCAAAGTGTCAGTTTGTTGGGTTTTTTTACCTCGGTCGGCAGAGTCAAAGTATTAAACTTGTAGCCAGGGGGCGCTGCAGCTCACTCAACACCTACAAGGTTTGAAAAGGAAATTGAGTGGAATTCATCTGGAATGAAAAGAAAAGCACAACTACAGTAGAAAAACTGAACACAAAGACGCACAAAGTTTGAACTACACACTGATTTTCTTCTTCTGTTGATTCAAATGAATTTGACAGAAATAATATCTGAAAAAATAGAAACCAAATGTTAAATTTCGACATTTAAAAAATGGACAGATTCATTTTCACCCAGTAAGATAAGAAGATATTTAGCTCTCAGCCAATTCGAGCTGCTGCTCCTGTGTGTGTGTGTGTGTGTGTGTGTGTGTGTGGATGTGGTGGTGTGTGTACCTGAATGTGGGAGTGGGTGTGTTTAAGTACGTCACTGGAAGTAGGCTGCCAATTAGTGCGGCCTCCGAGGCCGCAACCGCCCCACGCCAGCGACAAGCCCAGGGGGGGGGGGGGGGCCCGGACACGGCACACCCGCCGCAATGCCGGCCAGGAAGAGGCCCGAAGCAGCAGGCCCCCGGACCGGAGGGCACCCGCCCCACGAGCCAGGGCAAGATGACAGGGAGGCAGATACCCCAAGGAGAAGGGACACCACCCAGGGCGAACAGACAGCAGAGCCCGGCCCCCGGACGGGGGCCCCCCAGGGCAAGCGAGACCAGACTCATCCCCATGACAGGACCCAGCCCCTTCACCCACCAGGAGGATTGGTACCCAAGGCAGGCCCGGGCACCCAGAGGCCCCCCCCCTACGGACCCAGTATGGCGCATCGCCGCAAGTGGCGAGGTCCCCATAGGCCCAGCCGGTCTCGCACCCCAGGGGCACCGGACTGCACAGGGCCCATCCAGAGTGGGAAAGATGCCGGATCCCGCCCCTGCTAGCAGGCCGACCCCACTGTGTGTAGGGGTGTCAGTGTGTGTATATGTGCACTTGCTGGTGTGTTGAACTATGGTGCGTTTAAAATGGAGGGGTGGTAAGGCCCTGGGGCAACCACACTGCTGCTGAGCAGGGCGGCGGCCGCAGTGCACGAACCACCCCCCCAGGCCCTAAGTGTCTATAATGCTATTAAGATTGGAGAGGGTCTTAAGGCCAGAAGGCCGGGCAGCGACCACCCAAGACACAAATCCCCCGAAACAGAAGAAAATAAATTAATTAATTAAAAATTTAGGAAAAAATAAAAAAAAACAAAAAAAAAACACCTATTATGTGACCAGGGGGGACTCCCGGTCAGGGCGCCCCCTGAGCGACATCGGGGCCGGGGACACCACAGGGATCCAGGAGCCAAAGGGGGCCTGCCCCTCACCGCACCGCACCACCCGGGCACACAGGAGCGGTAGCCGGCGAACGCGCAGCCCCACCCCAGGCATGCGACCCCACCGCGTACGATCCAGCGCCAGTCCCCAGACACAGGGACGGACCAGCCCTCCCACCAACAAGGGGGCCCCCAGACCAGAGCCAGGGACCCCCCCCGGAGCACCACCCCCGGAGCACCACCCACCAACCACCAGGCCCAGCCCCCCGCGTGGTAGACATCCCCCGCCGGGGCACCCAACCCCCGACCCCCCACCAACCCGCAAAGCAGCCGAACCCCCCACGCCCAAACCCCCCCCCAGACCGCACCCGGCCCGCGGCAGCACGACCACCGCTGCCCACATCAACCAGCAGCCTCAGCTATTGATTGATTACTAGTTAGTTATAGGATGAAGCAGACATTCCTACCAAGGAGGTGTGGTCTAACAGTAAGTTCCTATATGTGCAGGTGTTGTTTTGTTTTCCAGTTTGTGAGGATTGTTTTCTTAGCGATAGATAAGGAGGTGATCAGCATGCGAGATTCTGCCTTATCTGATGTGATATCACTGAGGTCCCCTATGAGACAAAAAGAAGGAGTGGCTGTGATGTTGTAACCAACCTGTGCTGATAGATCATTGCATACTACGTGCCAGAATTTATTTACTGGTGGGCAATGCCATACAGCGTGTAGGTAATTATCTGGGACATTAACTGTGCAGTGTGAGCAGGTCTGAGAGGCGGTCATGCCCATCTGAAACATCCGCTGTCCAGTGTAGTGGATCCTGTGGAGTACTTTAAAATGTATTAATTGTAGAATAGGTTGTTTTATCAGTGAAAAGGTGTTCAGGCAGATTGTTCTCCAGAAATTAGAGTGAGGCTGGAGAGACAGGTCTCTTTCCCACTTAACAATTGGGATAGAAATCGTGCAATCTGTATTTGTAAGCAACTCACTCCAATAGAACTGCACTCGTCCTTCTCTCACATTACATTGGATCACAATGACCAAACAACACAACAAAGACAATGATGCCACTGTGCTGCCACATCCAGACTCTGTGTAGGTCTGTAGGCCTCTTGGACCTTCATGTGAACCACTGCGTGTTGACTGGAGGTGAAACATGACTGACTGCTGTCCTCCTCCCTGGACAATGCAATCTCACTTTCAATCTCACAGCCACTAAAAAACCTGATTGTGATTGAGAGGTCCTCAGCAGCCAATCACTGTTGGGAGTCCAGCCTTCAAACACTCCTCCTGAATCCACAGTCACATCTGTGAGCATCTGGAACTTTGGCCCCGATCCTCCACACCACACAACTTGGGATGACAGTGCCACCTACCTGTATACTTTCAGCAGCCAGTCCCATGTTCTGACCCGTTTCCACTGTGGCCTATTGGCTCATCTGGTCCAAAGTCTGGATCATCAGTGTCCAGGTTCATGGAATGAGTCAGTGTGCCGCCGTCCTGTGATGTCATGATAGAGAATCACTCTATTTATACTAATGTGCAGAACCACTGGAGTGTGGAAGCAGACAGTTACCATAATCCAAATGAAAAAGCAACAGCAGAAATGCTTTTTCATTTTAAGAACGTGGCTGCATTATTTGACTCATAATTAAAATGGTTAATAAATAATCCAAACTGCATTTTCATTTTCTTATTCATGACTGCTCATTCTTGTACTTAATTCAAATGAAGGAAAACACATTTGAGATTTAATTTTCAAAACATGCACCAGCAAAGAGTTACCAAAATTCAATATGAAATGTAAAATTCAAAAATGAAAAAGCAATAGCAGAATGCTTTTTCATTTTAAGAACGAAGCTGCATTATTTGACTCATAATTAAAATCATTAATAAATATTGCTATATGCATTTTCATTTTCTTATTCGTGTCGCACCTTTTATGACACAATCAAAAAGAAAACTGAGAGCATTGCTTTTTAATTTTCGTGGTCCTGCCCTGCACAAGAGTTACCACAACTCGAAAACGAAATCGCAATCTCAAAGTAAGCGCGCGGCGCAGGAAAGTGACGTCAGCAGCTCTCCACCTGTGGCTAATCTAATACCAGTGCCATGATCTGCCACTGCATCTTCACTAGTACTAACTGATGATGGATCACAAATCACATGTGCGAGGCGTAGAACGAGCGGAGCAGTCAAAGGCAACAGAAGAAGAAAGAAAAGCCTCCTTAGCTTAGTTGATCTTCTGTGTTGCCTCCTGGACGGTGCTGGCCTCCTCTGGCTTGGTGCTGGCAACCACGGGAGCCACAGGAACCACGAGCACAGCTCTGGTCATCTGTGGCGTCGCCTCCACCTGATTAAAATAAGAAAGATGTGATTTTATGCCAATAAACATAGAAAGGAAAACACTAGGCTTTACACGGTCACGATTTTTGTGCCAATCACCGATCCAATCACGTTAGAGGCAATAAATACTTGTTTCTGTACACCCCTTGCCTTCTCACGAGCACCGTCGAAAGTTGTTTGCTTTAGCATCCGTTTCAGAGTTTGCTTTTCTTTTTCTTTCTCCGCGCTGCGTTTCTTGAACTCGACATGCTCCTCCGTGTGTATCTTTTCCAAGTGCCTGATTAAATTTGTGGTGTTGAATTTTTTTACCAAAGTTCCCCCGCGAGGTACTGTAGCGTTGCATATATTGCAGATTCAAAGAAACTTTATTGTCCGTCACATAGCGACAGTACTCAAAACAGGAAGAGGCACGAAGACGAAAATGAAGGTTTTTGAATCATGAATCATTAGCTCTCGGTGTTATGCCCCGGCCTAGGGGGAACCAGGACACAACATAAAGGCCCCCCCCCTTCTCCCAGCTCTCAAATTAGACAAAGGTGCTTCGTCCACAGGATGGTTTTTATTAAATGTCACCATCATTGCACTGGCGTCAGGGAGGGCATGGCCAAAACAACAAACAAAATGTCTCTCTTATGGATCTTACCTATGAAGAAAACAATCAAATAAATGACAGTCAAACTAACCTCCTTAACTAAAACACAGGAGAAAAGGGTCACAACACAAATGGCTTCCCTCCCCTATGGGCTACGTGGACACAAAGGGAACTGAAATAGATTACAAAACAGAATTGATGGCTGAACACAGAATGCTGCTGCTGCGGCACATGGCCTCTGGTTGGGAGCTGGGAGAAGGACAAAGAGACCGAGGTGTTGAAGTCCTCCTCCTTAAATATTGGCACCAGCCAATCACCTTTCCGCACCTGGAACAAGCAAAAAAAAGGGAACACAGGATCTACTGCGCCATCTAGTGCCCAAACGGACACACAGCAGACAAAAGGAACTGACAACAATGTAAACCCAAATCTATACATTTACATAACACTCGGATACAAACAAATAAACATGTCGATGCTGTGAAACTACTTTGGAGGAAATGAGACAGATTAAAAAAGTTTCAACACGACCATGACGTCATTGATCGGATCGGAGATTCATGACATGACGCCCGATCATGAACGTTTCAAAAAATGCCAAATATCGGCCGATTCGATACAGCCGATAAGATCGGTGTAAAGCCTAGAAAATACACACAGGTGATGAAGTGGAAATGAATAAGTACAAACCTGCTGCACTGCTGTGACATTGCTGGAGGCAGACTCAGTCATGTGGACAGTTGAACGTGTTGCCCACACCTGCAAATACAAGGACACAAAGTAACGTTTAAAGAACTGCATTTATTGTCCTATCACAAAGATGCACACAATGAAATACACATATCCCAAATACCAACATGTCACTGGTTTGTTTTGGTTTTTGAGGCAACGCGTGCTGATCCACGTCTCAGGCTGGACATCTGGAAGAACATAAAGAAATTAATTCATAAACAAAGTAACACACTAATTAAACTGTACATGTACTGTACATATGTGATCTTGTGTTGATAATAGGGGTGGGGCGATACGGCTAACCCACGATTCGATACTGTGACGATATTTGGCCCACGATAATGACAACATCACGACACACGATATCTTCCGACGGGAAGATGAGAGAGGGAAAAAAATCCTTTCACTGCCCCGATTCTGAAAATCAATAAAAAAATGATGCAGACAAAATAAATAAATAAATAACCACATCCCCGAAATATACGGGACAAAGTGAAGTGCGTCCCCCATCAGTTCATTACGGGACAGGCTTTTTTATTTGCAAATATGGGACAATGGCGTATTTTACGGGAGGGTTGGCAACCCTATCTAGACCACAGACGGAAATTAAATGAGGTTTTGTCATTTTCCATAAAAAACGGGACAAATTGTGTCCCGGGAGAGATTTTGTCTTTCCCGGGACAGGTGGACAGGTGGTCTTTGGAAAAAAATATTGATATTTGCCGTCAGTGTATCGATTATTTATTGCGACAGAAAGCACAACAATATATTGCAATATTGATTTTTTTTTTCACCCACCCCTAGTTGATAAGTGTATGAATAATTGTGTGAATGTTACCGTGGCAGCTGGGGAAACCCTGCCAGATGACTCCACGACGGTCTCCATGTGGTCCAGCAGCACAGCCTCACTGAACCACACGGGATTGGACGGGATGTCTGTGTGAAATGCAGTCTCAACAGCTGTTGGTACTGTCTATAAAAAAAAGAGGAGAGGAAATCAGAGTCAACTTAGGATAAGTGTTCATTTTTAAAATAAAAAGTTGCACAGTTTGACAAATACACGATTGGGGGGGGAAAAAAAGAGGGATGAACAGGTTACCTCAACCTCCTGTCCAACAAGAGTCCATTCAGGAGCAGGTCCATACACTGGCATGTAGACAGGACCTGTCACAACCACTCTGGGAGACACCCTGGGCGATGATTGGTTGTGGCACAACACCCCTGGCCGAGGTGAAGGGGGTACGAGCTGATGGAGCATGCAGCATGCAGACGCTCCACCAAAATCAGTCCTGAGGTGCACGTAAACAGAAAACAACATGTTAACACATATTTGTCATATCAAATGAAGAGCAAGTAAGGCTGAAGAAGGCAAAACTTACACCATCATAACACCACCATGTACAGCTGACGAAGGGGGAGGTGATCGGCCATATACACAAATGTTAAACCTGGAAGAAGTGTCACATAATCAATTGTGTAATCACACAATTCTAAGAAATATCTGTTAGCACAGTGTCACTGAAGAGAAAAAAATACAACAAAAATATGTATTTTACACACCCATGCGTGCAGCAACACGATGATATACTTGACGTAGCGCTGTTTGTAGTTCTGGCTTGACAGTCAGGCGAGGTGGAAAGTCAAGCACAAACACCTACAAAATAGTTGTATAAAAAAAAAAACCCAAACAAACATAAAAATGCAAAATAAATTCATGAATATTCTTGTTTTTGAACTATGGATCATGGAATTACTTGATATTGATAAAACAAAGTGGCGATGACATTCATGTGTTCAAATTTGTTTGTCACAGCAGATAAACAAACCTTGGGCCAGCGGTCCAACACAGTTGCCAGTAGCGCAGCAAAATCCTGGGCGGAGTCTGTTACAAGCCCGTGTTCAAGGTTGTTGCCCGGGGCGAGAACACAAAACCATCCACAAGTGGACAGAGATGTGAGTCTCCCACCACCAGAACACTCTGCGGGAAGAGAAACTGCGTTCGTAAGACAGAAAAATAAAGAAACTCGTGGCTTGACAAAATCACGACCCATACCTTCTTGTCTGGTTGCTGGGCCTTAAGAACGAACTTGCACTGTTTTGTCAGTCAGGAGCAAAACGGGCCATCTTCGCGCTGTGTAAATTGACAAAAAAGAAAAATCTAAATATGTTTTTGTAAGATTTATTTGGAATACAACATAACAACACAGGCAGAACATGAAATCATGAACGTGGAAGTACTCACGACGTTCAAAGTCCTTCCGAGGTGGAAAAGGTGTCCAATCCCGTTTTTGCTCCAGGCGTCGTTTCATGGCCAGAGAGCGACGGAATGCCTTGGTGTTCGGCATCTGAACAATGAAATGAAAGATTGTGTCATTTTCACTGAAGGACAATGATAACACAAGTTTACAGAAAAAAGTGATGTTTTCTCACACACAACATCAAAACACAGAAAGGTTTCTGTACCTTTGCAGCTGGAGACGATGAGCTTAAATCAAAAAAGCAAAAGAAAATGTGTATGTGTAATCTTGGACCCTAACCCTAATGCCATACAAGTCTATGGGGTGAATTTTCAACTTTGTCCTACAGATATGGGGCCACTTGCTTTTTCATCAGGAGCCCCCAAGAAGCGCCCACGCCAAATTTGGGGCTTCTAGTACTTGAGGAACCCCGAAACCCTAACCCTAATTTCAGCTAAGCCTAACCCTAACCCAAGTTTCAGCCTTATTGTTAACCCTAATTCAATGCAAGTCTATGGGGTGAATTTTCAACTTTGTCCTAGAGACATGGGGCCACTTGCTTTTTCATCAGGAGCCCCCAAGAAGCGCCCACGCCAAATTTGGGGCTTCTAGTACTTGAGGAACCCCGAAACCCTAACCCTAATTTCAGCTAAGCCTAACCCTAACCCAAGTTTCAGCCTTATTGTTAACCCTAATTCAATGCAAGTCTATGGGGTGAATTTTCAACTTTGTCCTAGAGACATGGGGCCACTTGCTTTTTCATCAGGAGCCCCCAAGAAGCGCCCACGCCAAATTTGGGGCTTCTAGTACTTGAGGAACCCCGAAACCCTAACCCTAATTTCAGCTAACCCTAACCCTAACCCTAACCCTAGTTTCAGCCTTATTGTTAACCCTAATTCAATGCAAGTCTATGGGGTGAATTTTCAACTTTGTCCTAGAGACATGGGGACACTTGCTTTTTCATCAGGAGCCCCCAAGAAGTGCCCACGCTAGATTTGGGGCTTCTAGCCAATGAGGAAAAATTTGGAGCAGACACGACAGGGTTACAGCTGAGAAGGCACTTAAGATCCTCAAAGGACTGTTGCCACTCACTAGACCAAATAAATGGTTTCAATGGACTGGTTAATTCTTCTCTCGTGGCCGGCAGCTCCACTGCCTTAGTGCTGGAGATGAACGCTCAGGGGCGCCGCCAGGAATTTTGGGCCCCCTGAAAAAAAACAAAAACAAATGGGCCTCCTTTGCGCAGCGCTTGTCAAAAGCTTCACATCACTCTAAAAATACAGTATAGTTCAATAATAGTGCTTGAGTCCATCTTTGACAGTGTCAATGTATTTTTATTGTGAATTCTCCACAAAGCAAACTCTTAACATTGATGAATGATTCATGAAAAAAACACTTGATGTTTCTCGGACAAAGTTGAGCTTTGACCTTCATAGACTTGCACTGCATTAGGGTTTAGCGATAAGGCTGGAATTAGAGTGAGGGTTTCGGGGTTCCTCATGGGCTAGAAGCCCCAAATTTGGCATGGGTGTGTCCAGGAGGATCCTGATGAACCTGAAAGTGGCCCCATGTCTCTAGGACAAATTTGACCTTTGACCTCCATAGACTTGCATTGAATTAGGGTTAACGATAAGGCTGAAACTAGGGTTAGCTGAAATTAGGGTTAGGGTTTTGGGGTTCCTCAAGAACTAGAAGCCCCAAATTTGGCGTGTGCGCTTCTTGGGGGCTCCTGATGAAAAAGCAAGTGGCCCCATGTCTCTAGGACAAAGTTGACCATTGACCCTCATAGACTTGTATGGCATTAGGGTTAGCGATAAGGCTGGAATTAGAGTAAGGGTTTCGGGGTTCCTCATGGGCTTGAAGCCCCAAATTTGGTGTGGGTGTGTCCAGGAGGATCCTGATGAACCTGAAAGTGGCCCCATGTCCCTAGGACAAAGTTGACCTTTGACCCTCATAGACTTGTATGGCATTAGGGTTATCGATAAGCGATACAAACCTGGTGAGTTTAAAACTTAGTGACTCTACGTACATGAATGTATGGGGTACCCCGTCCTTACTTTGTTCCAACCTTCCCTCCACAAACCTGGCTGTCCAGTGCAGAAGTCAAAGTGAGAGAGAGAACAAAGAAGGAGGGCCTGTGACGCCGCTGCTGATTGGCTCGTTGGTCGGTTGAATGAGCCAATTCTAGAGCTCCCCTCGGTGTCCACACACTGCAAAATATATCTAAGAAATAAACACTTAAATTGAGAAAGAACAGGCTAGAAACAAGTCAAATTATCTGCCAATGCAGTAAGATATTTAGACTTGGTAAGATTTCTTAAAATAAGACGATATATCTAGGCATTTGAAGAATGGGAAAACTCTTGAAATAAACAGTAAAGCACTCATTCCAAGGACTGTACTAAGTCAAATAAACTTGATACTAGCTTCTCAATTCTTTTTTCACGTTTGCTTCTTTCTTAATTTGAATGAAAAGATCTTAAAACCAGACCTACTAACAGTGCAATTCTTCTTAATTTAAGTGTTCACAATATTAGCTTTTTTTTCTCAAAATGAGACAAAGCATCCACCCCCCCTACGCCCATTCCCCCCAAAAAAAAAATAATTCAGCAAACAGAATTAATATTGTCAACAACTATTTATTCACTTAAATTGCTGACAGTGCCTTCACTGCCTTGTAATAAAAACGTCACTAAGGCATTGCATCTTAAAACAATCTCAAGCAATCATTTCTAGAACGCAAGTAATGTTGTGTTGTTACAATATTCACCGTCATCATTATTGAATATTGATTCAGATTCCCTGACACAAAAAAAACAAAAACAGTATGGGGACAGCATATAGTGTTGTGTTCCTATCACCACTGATAACATGTTTGTTCCAACAGACTCCCACCCACCCTCAAGTTACAACTACCAGGGGAGTGTATCACTACCTATGCCTAGTACACAGCTCTACTCCCCAATAAAATCTTTCCATTCTGCCATGGTCTTTTTTGTATGAGGCTGTGGTGTCTCACTCATGGATAGTGTCCTGTAGCACTTCTATCTGAATGACAGAGAGAAGGGTTGCCACACACTTTTGGATATGTGAGGTGCAGGGCATAGTAGTAACCCATCAGATGAAGCAGACCGTCACTCAAGTCTTCCGTGGCTCCAAGACAGATGAGACAGCGGGTCCCATCAAACAGCAACACAGGGGTGCAGAAAGACCTCTTCTGCGAGTACATTGTGGGATCTTCTGTTGGCTAAAGAAAAAGAAGAAGGAAACGCCACATCCATGCATGGAACTATGAAGTGTTGAATGTGAGAAAATGCAAACAAACTTTCACCTGAATGACATGAAGCAGTGCCTCACTGGCATGTCCCAGCTTCTTCGGTGGTGGACTTGGTGAAGGAAATAGTGTGGGGAGTGCCCTGAGCAGCGCGATGGAATATTCCACTGGAATAGAACAAATCAACTTTGAGTTCAAAGTTAGTCTTCCTAAAAATGAGTCTTATTAGGTTTGTGTTGATCACAAAAAAAATCTTATTTTTTCAGCATGAAGAGTATTACCATTCTGCATCTATTCATTCAGCGCAACATAAACCATCCTATGTCCAAGGAAACAGCTACACAGTCAATTAGAGACACAGCAAAATGACTCACCTACATCCAGCGTTATGCGTGGCTTCATCACTTAATTTTTTTTCCAAACACCATAAAATTACACATTGGTGCAGAAGTCTTCCCATCTCTTTTTTTAGTTCATCAATGAATTTTCTGTTGCCCTTATCCAGAATGCGCCGCAGCTCATTCATCGCCTATAATGCAAGTCAGTGTTAAAATCTGCAAAAATGCTTGCTTTTCATCATAAACCAAAACAAGTTAATCACTTACACGATAAAGATCCTTGACACATGGATATGCATCCAGGATCTTTGTTGGCCTTGTCCTGTTCTTTCAGAACATCACTATCAATGAAGGATCTTCTTGCTTGAAACTGCAGGTCAAGAATTTGGGAGACAGCATCTTGGTTGGGTTTTGGTTTCTTGTACAGCTCCTGCAGGGTCTAATAATGTCTGGCCTGTGCTGTCAGACCATCTTTGGCTGATGAAATGGAGGAGACAAATCAGTAAATCAGTCAAATGGATGAAATTGTTTGGAGCATCAAAATATATCAAATGACAATTCAAATGTAAAAATGCCTGTGATATATCATGATATCCAAAACTATCAAAACATTGCCTAGCTTTCATACATTATCATTATTATTAAAATGGACATGTTTCTACTTATGTGAAGTGTGGCCATTATCAGAACTGCGCCCTGGTGTGTGACACAAAATAATTGTTGATCCACCAATTGAGTCTGCATCATGATCTTCTTCTTGGTCACTTGCTGAGAAGTCAATGCGATGCCTTTTCTTCTTGTGGCCCCTCTCTGGTGAATCTCTTGTGAAGATTCTTGTAAGTGCTCGCTTGGTAAATAAAATTTCACTCATTGAAAGAACAAATAAAGATGGAAAGTGAACATGCACAGATAAAAAAAGTATCAGCCAAAAATAACCACACGCTTCAAAATCTAAGTGCACAAAAAAATATAATCACTTACATGTTTCATTGTTTCGTCTTAATCCTTCAGCATGGGATAATAATCCACTAGTCTTTGAGACATTGCAGTGACTTCATGCTTAGAAGGGTACCAGACCCCCTCTCCTTGCTGACTGGCTCTCAAGATAGAAATCATGCTGATGACAGTGTTTCTCACCAGCCTGCATCTCAGCTCTTTGAACATGACACATTTCCCCTCACTGGCAGGGCGGGCCATCTGGAAGTAGTGCTTACGAGCTTGCTCCAACTCACTGTCTGTATAGAGGGTGGGCAAACTTTTTTAGCAACGGGCCACATGACAGACCTGCATCGAGTCGGCGGGCCACGGAAGGGGGGGTTGTAGGTAGGTACAGAATTAGTCCGGGTGCAGAATCGTTCTGGGTGTAGTGACTGCCCGATACGGCAACTCCATTGGGAAATACCTCTACATCGCAGTCGAACATGATATATGGATAGATCACGGTCAAAACGCTATTTCGCGGGTGATAGATAGATAGATTGTGAGAGAATTTCGTGTATACAATATAAAACAAAGTACTGTAAATACGGCAGGGATTGACAGAAAAAAAAAGATAACCTTAATCAACCGATGTAGTTTGTCCTAATAGAGTTGCCGTATGTGACGTTGTTGGCATTCGCCCACTGGACAGAGGCGACTGCCAATTACGTCACATACGACAACTCTATAAACGTACCGCGATCTATCCATATATCACGTTCGAACGCGATGTAGAGGTATGTCCCAATGGAGTTGCCGTATCGGCAGTCACTTCTGCCGGGAACGATTCTGCACCCGGACTAATTCTGGTACGGTGGAATTCTCAGCCGAGAGGAAACCAGATCCAAAACATTATGAACAAGAGAGAAACAATAGACACAATTAGGAAAAAAGAAAAAAAAAGTGTTATGCTCGATGTTTTCAGAGCAAAGTAGGTAACCAATCACATCTACACTAATAAGGGCCCAAATCCGTTTCCTCCTGAGAAAGTGTTCTGGTCCAGGAAAAAGGTCTCTCAAATCATCACGACGGAGGGTGTGGAGCAAGACTTCATCGATGTTGGCAGCTATAAAGACAGTCCAATCATTAACAAACCTTTTACACTTAACAACTCATACATTTTTTAACTAATGAATTTAATTCAACTTGACAAGTCAAACCAAGTTTGTTTTGTGCCAATTTCTGTTATCAGAATTAATTGTAAATGCAATTCAGTTTAGACATTTTGTCTCAAATTTGTAAAATACTTCTTTTTGAAATCAGTGTCAGCATACAGTTATTTTAATTACTTAGCGGACAAATCATAGTCATGGAAATTTTTTCATACCTACACATGACATACCATTTAAAATTGATACTGTGACATCATCCAGCTCATCCATTATTGGCCCCGGTTTGGATGTCCATTTCATTTCTCCTCAATCTGGCAGGGAAAAAAAATCATCATATTAAGGTCACAATTAGGACAAGCTAGCCTTCCGACTCAAGATCCGTTTTTTTACAATGCCCATCTGCCATGGATCCCAAAGTTCCCATGCAATTAAAAGTTGTGACACCTTATCTGAATGATAACCCTAGACAGCTCAACGGATTGCTAGTCATACAGACAACAATCAAAATTGGAGTGAAACTTGTAACCACAATGCCTGCAACATGGTGGTACTTATGGTAATAATCATCAAATACCAGTGTTCTTTGTGACAAAATGACAACATCTGATAGGATTGTGCCACCTTGAACTGCAATCAACTTAAATATTGATAAAAACAAGCAAATTGTACCTAAACTACATCTTCAATCAATCCAATTTGAGCACCCTCTACCCCATAAACTGAAGATACTGCAATACAAACTTGGTAGTACAGTATTTCGTCATGCCACATATAACTAGGAATGCTAATTGCTTGTTCACATGACTAGAATTGCAGTACATCAATCCAATCCAAAATACACACTTGTCATCAAGCTCATAAATCCATCGAGTCGAGATGAGCACGTGCAAGGAGTCGGACTCCGTGAGTTAAAGTAAACACAGCATTGCGTTTGCGTAAATTATGCACGGCTATCGAGCTAGAAGCCGAGTCCGATTTGGTGCACACAACCACACTATAATGCCTCTCAATGTCCTAACCCATGCCACGCAACAAACGTGAAGAACCGATTTGAGTTTCTCACGGGACCAGCAGTGAAGTCACAACCGTCGCCCCAAATGAAATGTCGCAGCAGGAGCCTGAGGATTTTCTGAGTCAACATGCTGATCAACAGGTAACGTAATGTTGGCTTCCTTGACGACATTAGACAACTCCCTGTTTATATTTTATCCATATTTTAGTACAAAGCCTCCTTGTTTTATGATCTTTGACTTGTTCGGTTTTTGTTTTGACATTATGCTGTTAGTGTTTATTTCAAATTAACAAGAAGTACTGGTACAGATAGTAGGAACTTAATATAACACTTGCGTCAAACAAAGAATAACTAACTGTACATATCATGTATACAGGAAGGAGCTGGTACATTAAGTGAGAATATTCAAGAATATTAAGAGAAGATATATTCAAGGTTGTCCTGAGGTCAACTGTACCAACCATTGACAGAGCTTATGGAGCAATTTGATGTTATTGTACAGTAAACATGGAATATTGGAGCTGTCGCAAAACAAAACAAAAAGCCAACTTTAAGGCTTATTATCTCCAAAATGATACAGTAATCAATCACATTTAGAAATCAAATGTTTCTAAATGTCAAGTCAGTAATGTCAAGTCAGTGCTTGATGTGTCATCAGCAGGCGTCGGTGTCAGTAATGGGACATCGGCGGGTTTCGGGCGGAATCGCCAGGCGTTGGGAAGCGTCGGCGGGTGTCGGGGGCTCGTGGCCAGGTGGCGGACGTCACGGCAGGCAGTGGCCAGGTGGGCTCAGTCCCGCAAACAGCTTGGGATTAAAGCTTACAGCTTTAATTTTGTATTGCTTTGATAACATTGCTTAAGTTGAGTTTAAATTTACACTATTTTTTTTTTCTTAGCTGCTAATTGTTCAAAAATGCTGATGTTAAAAGTGTGTTTGCACAGTATATGTTATGGCACTTTAATTCATATGGCAGTACATTTAAAATAACTGGCCGTCAAGTTCCAGGAACTGACAAACTGCACTGAGTTGAGTGAGATTCTCCAAAGGAACTCCAGTATAAATGTGGACTTTACATTCTAGTCCCATGTGAAGAAAAACCCAAAAGTGAACGTTTTTGTGCCTCACCCTTTCTAACTGGGACATTTGCAAGGGAACGCAGACTGGTTATGCTGCTCCCTGATAAAAGAAAAATGTTTCTGCTGTTACCTCAGAAATTGCCTGTTATTATTGTGGCTCAGGATTTTGGAGGTAGATTTTTTTTATTTTTCATAAGGAACAGGATAACAGTAATGCCCTGGCATTGGCAATAAGCTTTAATTTTGTATTTGCATTTTTTTTAACTTTAGATTTACATTAAAAATGTTTCTGTGTAAAGTGCTGATGTTAAGTGTTTGCACGATAAATGTTATGGTGCTTTCGTTTATATGGCAGAACATTTAAATTAAAGTGTATGAAAGACTTCTTTTAAATTCATTATTGGCTTTTGCGTATACGACGTGATTAATCGTGATTGATCAGGTAAATCATGCGATTAATTGCGATTAAAATTTTTAATCGTTGCCCAGCCCCAGTAAAAACATTTTTCTGGTGCCAGCATTTCGTGAGGCAGAAGTTGATTCATACTTCAGTGCCTTGGAGCGAATAGCTTCGCCACTCAACTGGCCAAGAGACATGTGGCCTGTCCTTCTCCAATGCAAGCGGGTGGGAAAAGCACAGGAGTTGGTGTCTGCTCTTTTCTTAGAAGACAGCCTGCAATATGATGTTGGAAAGGAAGCAATTTTTCCTGCTTATGAGCTTGTTCCTGAGCCCTACCGGCAAAAATTTAGGAACCATAGAAAATCTAGTGGTCAAACCTTTGTCGAGTTTGCATGGGAGAAAAGCAACCTCTTTGATAAATGGTGTGCAGCTAATGATGTCAAAAATGACTTTGAGTCACTCCGTGAGCTCGTTCTTTTAGAAGATTTTAAAGACTCTTTGCCAGAGAAGGTGGTAATGTTCTTGAATGAACAGAAAGTGTCGTCATTGTCCAAGGCTGCTGTCCTCGCAGATGAGTTTGTGTTGACCCACAAAAATGTCATCTCATCTTCCCCCCCGATCGGACACGCCTTCTGCTTCTCGTCCCACAAGAGCCGAGTCTAGCCACCTCCCCCTTGAAAAGGCTAGAGGGAAGGGACTTCTGGTTTGGCCATAAAGCGGTAGACTGCGCAACACCAGGGCTCTCGACCGTCCAGGGTAAAAACTCCCCGAAAACTTGAATGACTATTGTCAGATATATTAACTACAAAGTGATCAGGAACGTTGGAATGGGAAGGAAAACTTGATTCAACCAAAACAGAAACACGGTAACAGACAATATGGCGGAACTACCAGCTTACTCTGAAACAGAGGGAGATGGCGAAACGAACTCCTCGTGACTAACGACGCGAAAAAGGGCTCGGACATAGAAATTATTAGCAAGGAGATACGGGATTTAAAAACGGAATCAAAAGAAGTCCATCGCACGTTTGGAGAAACACTGAGGAACGACGTGGAAAAAGACTTGGACGACTTCAAACACAAAATAAATCAACAACTTGCGAAAGTCATCACCGAACAGGAGCTCCAGACCGGCAAGATCAACAAGGCTGAGTCGCGGATTGAAAAGCTAGAACGTTGGGCACAGGAAGCTAATGACGCTCTGGTCATATCACTGAGAGAACAAAAAGCTCTTCAGGACAAGTTAACTGACCTGGAGTCCAGGCCGAGGAGAAACAACCTACGTATCTATGGAGTCACTGAAGGAGAGGAGGGAGAATCTGTGGCCAAGTTTGTGGAAGACCTGCTGAAAAGCGAACTGCACCTGCCAGCAGATTTTAATTTCCAAATTCAGAGAGCACACCGCTCATTTGCACAGAAGCCACAGCGACGGGTGCGGAGGGGCCTGCGGCACTCGGTGCCCCGCACTACGACGGAGTGGCAGTGCAAGGAGGGATCCTGGAGGGGCTACGCATCAGCAGCGACACGAGCCAGAGAAAAGCTACAAGAGTTTCAAAGATTCTTTGATTAAATTCAGAGAATAAAGGGAAGAAAGCTGGTAGGGATGTTCTAGTATGACCGGTGTTTTTAGTTGACAAATTATTAAAATTGAATTCCCATGTTAATAGAAAAGAGACTGTGGGAAGTCCGGGTCGCTCCTTTTCTCCAACGTTGGACTCATTTAGAACGACTAAAATCCTCATTGCAGGTTCAAGTGTCATTTCTAAGTTAGGTTAGATTTTTGACTGCCTTCACGCGGGCCGGACAGAGACACGCCGTAGTTTGGCCATGCCTGATCTACAGAAAACACATCTCTCTCAGCAAGAGCTAAATCAACATGATTTAAAAGCTAAACTCGACACAACTAATGGCAACAGAAGTAAGACCCGCCTGTCGAAACTTGTCAACGTCTCTCTAGCCGAACTCGGGACGTTTGATGTTTGGAGGGACCTCCACCCGTTACAGAGGACTATTTTTTTTATTAACATTACAGACAGATACAGAATAGAGGAATGTAAAATAGGAACGACTGACTTGTACTGACACAGTATTAATTACCTTATTATTTGTCTAAATAAGAGGAAGAAAAACACACTTTGGAGATTAAATGTGGGTATGCTAAATAATCCAAAAACACTGGAGGAGGTTAAGAAAGAGATTAAATGCGCTATGGAGGAGAACATAGATAGTCCAGTAGACACTACCATACTGTGGGACACAATTAAAGCTGTGATGAGAGGGAGGTTAATAGCGAGGGCAGCCTATCAAAAAAAGACTAGATGTGGCGAAAAATTGGGGTGGTGGTGGTGGGGGGGGGGTTGCCTGACAACGCCACCTGGGGAGTTGCACCCCAGGAAATAAAATTCCACGGGCTACACAGGTTCGTTACGCTTTGAAATTTAAGAGGACGAGACGGACTTCCAATGAAACAGCTTTATTTGACAACAATTTAAAATAGACCAAGTTTAGCTGCCTGAGTGTCAAAGAAATAAGAACCATACCAAAAAGACTGTTCAACATAAGAAAATAAGGGGAACAGGGCCAAAGAAACCAAAGAAAACTCAAAAAAGGGAATAAACAAAGCTAAGGGAATCACTACAAGCCAAAATTCACGCTATGCCAACTCCTTATTTATTCTTCGCGCACACACACACACACACACACACACACACACACACACACACACACACACACACACACACACACACACAGGACCAAAACCCAAAACAAAAAGGTAACGATCACTGGGGAACAAGATATTAATGAACTAAAAAAGGAAATCAAACTATAACAAAATCGCTACTCAATAGAAAACCCAAAGTTTCACCAAAATTTCACAACAAAACAAAGAAAAGAAAACCAACCAAAGAAAGTGGTTACGCTAACAAAAGAAAAAGACAAACTGAATTGTCTAAACCAAATAAACCAAAATCAAAGGAAAAGTGTCCGCGTTGTGTTGTTGTGTTGCTGTTGGAGGGCTACAACAACACAATGTCTTCGATGCTACGCTTTGTGCCGTCGCCACGGACCCCAAACTCTCGTTCTTGTTGGATGCGGGTTCTGCGCAGACTGGTGGGAGAGTTTGTGTACAGGTTTTGCAAAGGAACGGTGTCTTCAGTTATACACACGCTCATTAAAGAGCCGACCGTGGAGGAAGCTTGTGCCGTTTCCAGCAGAATAACAGCGAAATTATCGAAATGAAAACAAATCAGAAAAACATCTCTTTGCTGTGCTTTTATTTACAAGTTGAAATTCTTCTAACTTACAAAAAATGTGAACGAAAAGGTAGAAATATAAATACGAACAAATACGTATTTGTTCAGGGCTGCGCAAAGCCGGAGCCCTGCATTTGCTGCGCTACCCTTTTAAAAAAGGTCTCTGTTGTGTGTAATTTTAATATGTCCATCTCTTTTAGAAGAGAAAGCATCGCCCCGGTCTCATCCTCTCTCCAAATGTCAACATTCTTATTCGCGTTTGCTGGTTGTTTCACGCCGTCTGTTTTGTTAGACGACATAGTTGTGCGGTGGCGCGTGCGCACTTGCGTTGTCCAGTTAATCGTCCGACTAAGGCGTATACATGGCCGAGAAATTAGAATTCCAATCGCATTATCTGGGTGTCTCAATCGGAGTTCTCCGATTCCAATCGGAGTTCTCAAACTCCGATCAGAATCGGACTAAGGCAATAATTCAAATTTCTCTAGTACCATGTAAACGCACTGAGGGACGCAAAAATTGCACTCCGGCGCAGGTGTGATTGATGACGCGAAGGTGGGGGCAAACCCACCTGCCACATAGAGAAGAAGGTTACAAGAAGCTGGTAAACCAATGAACAACTCTGGAACAGCAACACAAAAGCAATCAGGACGATACAGTGTCACAACAAATAATCGGTGTCAGAAGGGAAATAGACGATGTCTTGAGGCTAGATGTTGAGAAAAAGCTGAAATTCATTAAACAGACCCACTATGAATCAGGCTGTAAATCAACCAAATATTAAGCAAGAGGAATAAAGGCCCAGCAAGCTTCTCATGCAATATGTAAAATTAGAGACCCATTAACGAAACAGCTACTACTTGAACCTGAAGAAATAGAGAGGGTTTTTAAAGATTACTATGAAAATCTATATACCCAACTCACGGCTAAAGAAGATTGTGAGATGAAAGAATTCCTTGACTCATTGGACCTACCAGCCATTGGAGATGAGCAAAATAGAAAACTCATTTCCAGTATAACCAAAAAAGAAATAGATGCTGCCATTAGCAGGCTTAAAATCAACCAAAGCGCCAGGTAGTGATGGGTTTCCTAGTGAGTGGTATAAAACATTTGGAGAAGAATTAACCCGATACTCCTAAATTCTTTTAATCTGACTCTGACAGAGGGCAAACGGCCTCCCTCATGGAAAGAGGCTGTCATTCCAGTTATTCCAAAAGAAGGGAAAAATAAGGAACTTTGTGAATCGTATAGGCCCATTTCAATCTTAAATGTTGACTAGAAGATCTTTACTTCAATCATCTCAAAAAGACTTGAAAGTTTTATGCCGGACTTGATAGATGAGGATCAGTCAGGTTTTATAACAGGTAGGCAGACTCAAGATAACATTAGACGGGACCGTCTAGGGCTGGACGATAATTCGATAACGATATATATCGATCGATAGACGTGTGCTGCGATAGGAAAAAAAGGGGTGGATAAAAAGTTTGATAGAAAAAGTTTCACTTCCTTTTTCATCATAGCCAATCATGTAGCTTAATATTACGGTCATTTCTTCCTCCAACCAATCGCAAACGCAGACACAGCGGCTCCACGTTGTCGGAGGAATCCGCTGCCAGCGCCAGCACCAAGCAAGTAAAGCAGACCAAACTGGACTTCTTGCAGTAAATACGACAAAGCGTCCAAGCGCCATAAGGACATCACCCATGTAGTAACATGCTTCATAGCGAGGGATATGCTGCCAATAACCACCGTTGAAAAGCTTGGCTTCAAACAGCTTCTCGCCACTCTTGACCCGCGATATGAAGTTCCAGACTGCAAGTATTTTTCAAACACAGCTCTTCCTCGTCTGTACAACGAGTGCAGGGAATCAGTGCAAAACGAGCTGTTAACCGCCACAACTTCAGACCTCTGGTCGAGTCGCACGTTCGAGCCCTATCTCAGCCTATTTTTTTTAAATAAATAAATAAATAAATAATAATAATGATAATAATAATAATAATGATAATAATAATAATAATAATAATAATAATAATAATAATAATAATAATAATAATAATAATAATAATAAAAACAAACAAACAATTCAGTTGTGTTTAAAAAAGGTGGTTGAATAAAAGTTTGAATTTGAATTCAGTGCTCGTGTGTTCTTTATTAAAAGTCTGTCATGAAGTAATAGTATAAAACATCCAGCGCTGCAATTAAAATATGTTTTAAATTTTTCAATCAATATGACTTTTTTTTATATCGATATGCTTTTTTTCTATATCGTCCAGCCCTAGGACTGTCCTATACATAATAGATCAGCTCCAAAAGTTGTTACTGGTGAGCCTTGACTGTGTGAATTGGAGATTTCTGTATCAAGTTCTTGGGAAACTAGGGTTCCAAGAAAAGTTAATACAGTGTATTCAAGGTCTCTACCAAGAACCTACGGCAAGGGGGAGGGTCTGGCGGAGGTGGAGACAATTCTGATGGTGGGTATAAAGGAAAATGGGAGGAGGGGGGGTTGCCTGACAACGCCACCTGGGGAGTTGCACCCTAGGAAATAAACTATAATAAAATTCCTCGGGCTACACAGGTTCGTTACGCTTTGAAATTTAAGGGGACGAGATGGACTTCCAATCAGTCAGCTTTTTTAACAGGTAGGCAGACTCAAGAAGACATTAGACGGGTCCTATACATAATAGATCAGATCCAAAAGCAGGGCCTGCGAGCTGTTACTGGTGAGCCTTGGCTGTGTGAATTGGAGATTTCTGTATCAAGTTCTTGGGAAACTGGGGTTCCAAGAAAAGTTAATACAGTGTATTCAAGGTCTCTACCAAGAACCTACGGCAAGGATAAAGATTAATGGTACTCGTCAAGGATGTTGCCTTAGCGCTACATTATTTGCTATGTTCATTGAGCCGCTGGCACAAATGATCAGACAAAGTAACAATCTAAAAGGAATACATATAGGAGAGCAGGGACATCTAACAGGGCTTTTTGCTGATGATATTATTTTGGTTCTCCAAGACCCGGACAGAACATTACCTCATTTGATGTTGATAATAGAAACCTATGGTAAATACACAGGCAACAAGTTACATGTGTACATGCTGCCCTCAATATCAGGCACGATGGAAATAGATAGAGGCCGGCAGAGAAACGACTCTCACACTGGCATTAGTAGGAGACATAAGAACTAAATCAGCTCAACAAAGCCAAAATGAAATTATTAAGCAAACACCGACTATCTGGAGTAAGATGGTAAAAGAAAACCATATGGAGGGAAACTACTAATGTGGCCTTCTCTTGATCCCAGATTTGAACCAGGAACCACAGACATTGAGTACAGACGATGGTGGGATAGGAGTATAACTGCAGTATGCACACTCGTTCACAAGGGTTTTAAAAAGTTTTGGAGAGTTGAAAAAGGAATTTGGACGAGGAAACAAAGATTTCTTTCGATACATGCAATTAAGAGATTACTATGATAAAAGAATCAAACCAACATCATCTGGAGAGGGCAATATAGTGATAGATATTCTGATCGAAGCCTGTAAAAAGATGAAGAGAAAAATCATTTCTAAAATCTATCAGGGCCTTCAGAAACAGAACAGCAACAAACGCAGGATACATCAAAGCCAAATGGCAGAAAAAACTAAGCATGAAAATATCAGAGGAAGGTTGGCGTTCCATGTGGGATGCACAGCATTCATCCACAAGTTCAAAGAAGTGGTGAACAATTGTTTGGAAAAATTTGATCGGTTTCTTCATATAAAAAGTAAGGGTGTCAACGTCGCTTTATCGCCGACAATTTTTTTCATCGCGCGATTAACGCACACGGTGCTTTTTGAACCTTTGGCCGCTCCGTAGATTGTGGAAACGGGAAATGAATTGACTCACAGCACACAGTCACACGCTTGCAGCCGGCTTGTAAGCACAACAAAAAAAAAGAAAAAGACACTGAGCGTAGATGAGCATTAGGAAGGACTAACATGGATAAGGCGTCAATTGTAAATGGAAAGTTCCACTTCAAAACCCTGCCAGATGGCAGTCTTGACAGGACAAAAGTGATATGCATTTACTGTAAAGCTGTATTTAGTTTCCAGCGGAGTACGAGCAGTCTTACGTTTCACTTGTCTGCGAAGCATACAGTTGACTCGGAGAGCCCTCTGCCCCCTTCTGAGGTAAAGCAAACCACGTTGGATGGTGTGGCACGGAGACCACTGGCCGCGTCCACCACACGCCAACTTTCAACAGCGGGGGCTAAATGGGTGTGACTACGGCTTGCAGGCCAATTAATGTGGTGGAGGACGAGGGTCTGCGCGATATCATATATATTATACTGACTATGGATGAATATGACACTGACTGGATGATTATGGCACTGACTGTGGATTACTATGGATGCTAAACAGTTGTTATAGGCTATACTGCCTAACTGCACTATATCATTTGAGTCCTGTACTGTATTGCACTGCCCCCTGTTTAATGCACACTTTATTTATTGTTTTGATTTAATTTAATTTATTTTATGCATCACAGTTTGATGCAATGCATAAGTGTCATCCTTTTGTCTTAATGGCTGCTGAAAAAAGGGGATGAATAGTTCAAGTTGGAGTTGACAAGTAAAATATAGAAATTTTGGTAGTACTAGTAATCATTACTATGTAATGTTACAGTTATGCCCATCTGTTATCTTTGTTGGGCTTGAGTTTATGATTATTTTTTTTTACCCTGTGCATCTTTTGTTTTGTTAGTTGTACTTGTCATTGCTCCAACACAAATAAACATGCTGCATCCCACTAGATGGCGCATTTGCCTTATTTACAAGCACCATGGTCATCAGAGCTGATCTCTGCCACTCTCAGCAGCGTGAGTCTAAGGTCTACTAAGATTCCACAATCTATTACACCTCGTGAGCAAAACAGGCTACAGGTAAAATTAAACATCTTCAGTTGAGCAACTCAGGCAAGTTAAACTGATTTAAAAACAAACAAACACTATAATACTAGGAAAAGAATCCGCTATATGTCAATAAATACAACAGATTGAGTATTCATAAAAACAATGCTTA
>NW_027466102.1:2370000-2395000 GCF_046127955.1 Nelusetta ayraudi
GAACTATCGTTCCATATCATAATAGATTTAATATGTCAACTGAAAGCAGCTGACCGGCTGAAAAGACTCACTCCACCCCCTAGTGTTGTGAGGAGGACACGTTCCTGTCAATAATTTGAATTTCTCAGCTGCATGGATACGGGGACCAAGCTGAGAACTCCGATTGGACGAGAAAACAGAATTATTGCTTAGTCCGATTAAGCTCTGCATGTAAACACACTGATTGATTAACATGGGCGCTGAATGGAAGCGCTCGGCGCTTCGCGGCGCTTCGCGGCGCTTCCACGTCCAGTGTGAACCGGGCGGAACTTTTCAACATTTTGACGTGGCAGACGCGGGACGATCGTTTTCTATCAGGAGTGTGCACTACATAATCTGTAACGGAAAGTTTGCGCTCCACGACATACGGACCAGAAAAACCAGCCTGCAAACGGGAACCGGGTAACGGCAACAATACCAACACTCGGTCGCCTGTCTCAAAAACTCGAGCCACAGCTTTCTTGTCAAACTGCCGCTTCATTTTAGACTGGCTGGCGACAAGAGTTTTGTGAGCAATTTCACAAGCACGATGCAAGCATTCACGAAAAAAAAAAAAAGACGTAATCTAACACATTATTCTCGACTCATTTAACATTGGAAAGCCACTTACCCCTTAACAGACGTGAGGGTCCTCTCACCGAACACTAAATCAGCTGGGCTGAACCCGAGGGACTCTCACACATACAATCGACGGCTCATTTTAACCCCCCCCCCAGATAGATCCCTAGATAGTACGTTTGATAGATGGATAGAAATAGATAAGTTAGTTAAAGTTACACACACACACAAACACACGCACATATATATGTATATATATATATATATATATATATATATATATATATATATATGTATATGTATATATATATATATATATATATATATATATATATATATATATATATATATGTGTTATATATACATATATATATATATGTATATGATGTATGTATATATATATGTATATGTATATGTATATATATGTATATGTATATATATGTATATATATGTATATGTATATATATATATATATATATATATATATATGTATATATATATATATATATATATATATATATATATATATATATGTATATATATATGTATATATATATATATATATATATATATATATATATATATATATATATATATATATATATATACATATATAAATAAACCTCTTTCAATGAACTCCAAAACATACATGGTCAAAATCCATATTATTATGTTGTTGTTGTTTTTAAATGCTCATACAAAACAAAAATAAAGTGTGACATCCACTTGTAGTACAGTATTTTCGCCAGTAAGCTTCTCTTAAGACTGACCACATACAAAACAAAAAGGAAGTGTGACATTCACTTGTAGTACATTATTTTCGCCAGTAAGCTTCTCTTGTTAAGACTGACCACATTGACCCATGCTTTCCATATATTCACCTGTATCAGATAACCTGCAAGGTCAACGACCTTGTCTCAGACCTTCCCCGGGGTGATCGGTGGAGTGACGCGCAACCAGCACGTGACCTCTACGATGAGCTTCCACCCACGGAAGTGCCATAGGAAGATACGCTTTAAATAGTATGGCTTGTCCACCAGAAGGCTGTATTATGGTGTACATAATATAAAACTTCGGCCCAGTTCTGCTTGTATTGCAATGGTTGGTGTTCCTGAAGTTTCATTTTTCCCCTTTTCCCTTTTTATTTTTTACATCCATGTTTGTGATGAAATAGTATTGTGAATCGCTAGCTCGCATTGCATGCTGGGAAACAGCGTCACTCAAGGAAGTTTTCGCTTCGCTGACACGGTCCTGAAGGGAAGTGGGTTTTAGTGCACTGGAACGGGATGAATGTGTTCAATCAAGCAGTACAAACCTGATTAATTGTCTTAATACTTGACTTCGAATGGCCATATTGTTTAGGATTAGAATTAGACGACAACTTCTTCACAATATTTGCAACTATTCAATTTGACCAGCAGGTGTCAGTAGAGGACGAAATTTCATGTTGACTATTTCCTAATGGAAGTGCTCTCTTTACGTTGGATTTTTCTCATAATTATTTGAAGTGTAGGCCTGTAGTTGATGAGGAATCACGGTGTGCTAACGCTACTCAAACAGCTTAGATGAACAAAGGGAGTGTGATTTAGGTTTGTGGTACATTATGACAATCTTGGACTTGCAAGACTGAGGCGATGGTTCAATTCCCATCAATGTGTATTATATATGTGTTATTTAGCTCATCTATTCTACATTTTAAATAGATCACATTTGACATCTGACCCACTGAACACTTACTATTGAACATATTTTTAAACTATGGGCTATTTAGTCTTGTTTTAGGATATAATATAATTCATTGCACAAACTGTCAGGCTAAGTATAAGAGCTATAGTCTACTACAATCAGTCGTGCCAAAAAAGAGACATTGTCTTTATTTTTCATTTTTATTTTATTGTGTCAGCATTGAACCATACAAGGACATACAATGAGGATACTCATTATAATATTGATGAAGTGTTGTTGTTTCATGTTTTGTTGGCTGTTTCAAGGGTTTATTTAGTTTGTTGTGACACAATCTAAGGTTCAATTTGTAAAGAAATAAAAGTTTTTGTGAAAAAAGATAGTGGTCAAAGTGATTGATATTTGTGTTTGTGTTTTTTGTAGTCTTGTCTGGATTTGTCCTGTTCGTTTCTGGTCTGTGTTTGTGTTCCCACTCTTGGCCTTCACCTTGTCGTGGTGAGTGGGCTTTTAACTAAGACAGGCCAATTATATATATTGTGTGAAGCCATCAAAACAGTCATTATTATGAGAATTACAACTGAAGCACACTAAATAATACAACATAAGTCACATTTTGCTTTTCTGTTTTTAATCTAATGTGTGTTATGTCAAGCCTCCACAGTGGCGTGCTGCAGTCAGGATGAGACGAACAAGGTGAATGGATGGACGGATTGATGAGCCCAGCGAGCCTCCACCATCCACAGACAAGCCAGTCCCATCTTCTACCCAGAAGGATGTCTCTTCCATCTATCTTTGCCTGCCAGGGAAATGCAACCAAACATAGTAATTACAGATGGTGTTGTCTCTGTTAAAGTGACACATGGGAAAAAAAATATATATATATATGTTTTGTGATTCATGTTCATGACAATAACAATCGAACAGATTTTCTTCATTCTTCCAATGAGTTTCGCAAACAAACATGGAATTTTCTATGGATCATACAAATACGTTTGTAGATTATATAAAGACAATTATAAAACACATTTGTTGTGGTTTTATATTAAAGCAGATAGTCAAACGTAAATGTAGCATGGTAATGTTGCGAAGACACATTTATTTTTGTTTTTCTTTGTTTCTTTAGAAGCTTTTATTTTGGTTTTCTGTGGAAGCACAACAGACAACACACATGTTAACGTCCGCTACTACGGTTCGCTCCGCATAGGTCTCACGAGCCACTTGAGAGACTTCCTCTCGAGCGTTATCTACTTTTTACATTTCAAAACACAGATCCATACCCGACTTCGACTTGAACTTATTAATCATGTCGTTTCCCACATTTCCCACATCACTCAGAGACGATACATTCAAAACGTAAATTTAACTCACATACCCTCGATCTCAGACTTCAATTACGAAACAGCCACACATACATTTGCTCTTATTTTCAACCATTTCCCCTTCTCACCTGTGGAAGCACAACAGATAACACACACGTTAACGTCCGCTACGACGGTTCGCTCCACATAGGTCTCATGAGCCACTTGAGACCTCTCTAGCGTTATTCCCCGGGGCGAACACGACCTCCACTGGTAGAAGTGGGTAACTGCACCCTGCTCACTGATCACTCTCACACACGCCACAAACCACAACAAAAGCAGGAACAGTGCTTTGCCACAATTATGCTACATAAACACGTCCTGGTCCCCTCTGGATCCTCTTTTCCGGTCCTCGCGATCACTCTCTTGGCTGCGGTGGGCATGGTTCTTCCTTTGTCAGGGCATTCTCTGGCCCAGTGACCCATTCGGCCGCAGATGTGGCACGCCCCCTTTTCGCCTCTGTCTCCGCTAGTCGCCCTTCGTCGGTTGTCGTTGTTCCTGTAGGGCCGTCTCGCCGTGTCACTGAGGAGCTTCATCATGGTGAGGGAGGCACGCTTTATCTTCTTGTCCTCTGCATCGCTGGCCTCCTGCAGAAGCCTCTCAGCGTGCACTGCATGACGTCGGACCTCTGTCAGCCGGGCATCTTCAATCCCCACGCAGCAGCTTCTGTTAACTGCTTTGGCGATCTGGGGGAGCAGCCCTTGTCTGAAAGCAGTGATGAGGCTGGCCGTTTGGTTGACGGCAGTCCTGATGAACGTGGCGACGCTGCGGCGTCGGTGCTGGAGTGCGCAGGGTTGTACGGTGGTAGCGTTGGATGAGGGCAGGCGGGAGGAGGGAAGACAGGCATGTCCAGGAGAGGGTCCCTCGGGCCTGTAAGAGAAGGATACAGACGATTTGGTGCATTTGAATGCTCGTGTGTGAGCGGCTCCTTTTCTCCCTCCTCTGGGGAGTGTGTGTGAGTGTGTGCACCCTCTGCCGTTATCTCTGTCACCCCTGTGCTCCAGCGCCCAGCGCTGTTCACACGTTTGTTTTTGTTTTCTTTACTTGTTTCCTGTCCCTGACCTCTGCTTCAGGTTTCCAGAATGAAAAACACCTTTCATGATCTTTGATGATTTGAATCTCCCACCTGTTTGGGTTTTTCTTTTTTGTAACCTTTCCCTCCGCTATCTTCAATTTATCCCGGAGGTTTCTCAATTCCTCCAAACTCAGTGATCCCCCCTCTGGGAAACCACACTTTTCAACCCAAACATCCAACATATCAAAACAATCTGGACCGTATTTTTTCCGCATGTCGTCCACAATTTGTCCCCCCTGGGGAACTGCAGCAGCCACTTTGCGCTGGTTCTTCCCCATCCCTGTCTAGACTTATTACTTGTAGCTGCACAGGCGTCCCTGTGCCCCCTTTTTTTACTCAGGCGCAAAAAGGTAGAGAAAAAATTCACCCCTTCGGTACTGAGTCACCAAAGGTTTTGCCCGCTCAGCCCTCACCAACCTTCTTGGATATCTGGTGAGCGGGACAGGCCCGGCCAACGCACACTCTGTACTGGGACTGCAGTGATTCACAATCACCGCCTACCCACACAGAAACGACTAACGCATGCGTTCCGTCCTGGACTGGAACCGTTCGTGGACGACAAGAAAAAACACCTTAGTCACTGTTATGTCTGGAAAAAGAACAATTACTTCTCACCCGATCTCCGGATTAGCACTTTCTCTCCAGGTTCGTTGGATAGACGTGAAGCCGATCAGATCCACTCTTAGACGCCGATCCTCTCGTCTCTGAATGCTTGGTTCGAGGTAGAGGGGGAACGAGGAGTTTCCTCCGTCCTGGTCCGCGGCCCTCGACGTCCCAGAGTTTCACTGACGGGTCTCCAGCTATCCTGTTCGTGACGCCAAACTGTTGTGGAAAAGAGCAAAGCTACCGATGCAGAAATGCTGAGTAAATAAGTAATTTAATGAACATGAAATAAATGATCGGATATCCGAGGCACAAACAAAGTACAACCAACAGAACAGAAAGCAACAGGTGCAACAGCTCGAATGAATGCCAGTGCGAGTGCAAAGAGAGAAGGAAGAAGAAGTGGACCCGCAGGGGACGAGATAAGGAAGAAGGAGGGGAGGATGAGAGGAGACCAAACAATGAATACCTCACCCTGGCGGGCCACGAGGAGAATGTCTCCAGAAGGTTATACAGTGAAACTAACAGATTACACGGGAGACCAAGAATACTTATTTTCCATTACATGGTTCAAGTGAACCGCTGGATTCCAGGAAAAGGCTTCGTCACCGTCAACCTAGTTCGACATAAGCTTTACTAACAATTAATTTAGCATGCTAATAAACAACGAAACAAGGCGGCGTCCATTTTTGTGTAGGGGCATTGAGGAGAAAAACGTGCAGTTAACACAGACATGGACAAACCTGCTGCGTGTCTCTGTCCGGCCCGCGTGAAGCCAGTCATACCCCCCCCAACGAAACTTTGTCGGTACATAACTTTGCCGAGGTAGGAGAGACAGCAGGCTCGATTTGTGGCAGTGGCACCCGTTCCGCGACTGCTGCGGCATTCGCTGCGACTGCCGGAAGTGTCACTGCTTGGTGCCGGAAGTGTCGATGCTCGGTGTTGCTAGCAGTCGCGGCATTTGTGGCATTTGCTGCGACCGTTGCTTGCTATTTGTTATTTTAATTTAAAATACCAGTACTTATGCTCCTTTATGTGCATTTAAGTGCCCTATTCACTAATTATTTTACTTTATATGAACCTCTTATTATTACTGTACTTTATTTTAATATTTATGTATAATATTTATTTTGTTTCCTTTACAAAATCCACGTTTTCTATTTACTTATATGATGTATTAATTTTTATCAGTGTTTATTATCCCCTTTTAGAGTTTGTAATGTCATCATTTCAATAGAAAAAAAAACTTGCTGCGACTGCTTTCGCAGCTCGGTGTTGCCAACAGTCGCAGCACTTGTTGCGACTGCCTGAAGTGTCGCCGCTTGGTGTCGCTGGAGATGCTGTTATTTGTGCCGCTGTTCGCTGGAGGTGACACTGTAAATGTTATAGGGATTTTACAAACCACTGACCATCTTATTTTTATTTATTTATTTATTTTACAAAGAATCTGATTGCTTGGAAGCAAAAATGTCCTTTAAATAATGTTAGATAATTGATTAATAGATCGATTGAGTTTCACTCCAGCCTCTCTCTCTCTCTCTCTCTCTCTCTCTCTCTCTCTCTCTCTCTCCCTCTCTGACATTTTTACATCATTTTCTCACTGTTGCCTGCCATAAGTGTTTCATAATTTTGAGGAACCTAACCCTGAACATAAACTTTGTCCGGCGGCACCAGTCAGCTGCAGCAATGGCATGCCTTATAAGGACACTTTCCTGCAGTAAAGATGAAAACATGGTCCAGGTATTATATTGATGTAATTTCCAGCTATTGCTTAACATTTAGAAAGGAATTACTGTACACCAATAACAAATCTTTCATATTTCGTAAGTAAGAATTCTGTCTTTAGTACAGTATATTGAGCAACCTAAAATGAAATGTTCATTCACAGAAATAAGTAATGGGTATATGATTGAATGACATTTGTTGGAGCTTGATCACTACCCTTAATTTAGTTAGCATGTTATATATTATGTGGGTTTTATAAGGTTAATGTTATTTTTTGGAATCCCTCAGGTGGACCTGGGAGGTGGTGAGGGATCTCTTGATTTCCAATAATACACCACTACAATCTTCTTCCAGAAAACCAGAACAAGATAGATGGATCGACTTAATCTGCCAGGTTTTTATTCAGCGCCACTGTTATTTTTTCACAGGAAAGAACTGATCTTGAAAAAAATATACAGATGTCCAGGCTTCAGATGGCATAATTTAACATTCATAATGTTCTGAAGTCTGGAATTGTGTATTGCCATAACGATTTCTGCCATTAGGTGTCACCATTGAGCAAGTTAAGCAAGTTAAGTGTGCTATGAAAGTATATACTTTTATAATAAAAGCTGTTATACAAAATTATTATTATGTTTCATACTAACAAGCAATATCACTTTCTGAGCGCTTATACTGTTAAGTGCAGTAATAGTAGCAGCAATTACCTCTTCTGCATTCTCTGTCTGCTCTTCCACACTGGAAAAAAAACAAAAAACATATGTAAATGGACTGGTGCAAAACCACTATTTGCCACTATTTAAGTGGCATAATGGATTAGATAATGTCACATATTTGGGAGTACGCCCACAATGCAAATAATGTTGGGTACCTTTTCTCCCCCTTCGCAGATGTGCTCTTCAGAAGAATAGATTCAGCACGATAGCGACACATGTTGCTGTTGAGTTGCAACCACTGAATCAAAACCTAAAAACCCAAAAAAGGAATATCAATATTTGCAACAAGTGTGTAAAATAATAACAACAATAACCATTTTGAATACATCAGTCTTTTATAAATTCATTTTGCAGTGGGACTTGAAACTTTAAATCATGCTTTACTTTGTTGTAGTTGTAGTGTTTCTCAGAATTGTATTCTCAAAATTCAAAAAAGTCAATTTACAAACGCTTTTACAGGCATATGGCATTCGTCATTCACTAACTTTTGCTTTAAACATGAAGTCTTGTTGAAATTTAGAATTATTTGCATAACCTCATTAGCTCACCTCTGGCAAGAGGACATCAGTGACAAACAGCTGCTTCTCAGATACTGTTCCAGGCATGGATAGAAGTTTCTCTAAGCGCTGGCTCATCTGCTCTGTCTGGGTAACAAGTAAAGAAACATGAACATCCATCTATATTTGGCATGGTGGTCAGACACCGACAAATTGTGAGATGATATATTCACTCCCCCCACCTAAAGTCACTGAATGCATCATTTCAGTCATGTAACTAGCCTGTAATAGTTTCAAATTCTTTAAACACTTTATAACCCCCAAAACTGTCTTCAGGAACCCTGTGCTCTGTTATTTTTCATCTACCTTTATCCATGTTTTTGTTCTGAATAAATTGTATCTGTTATTGATTTTCTGAAAGTCAATAAAAATATACACTTATAAAAAGTAATTACTTGTGTCAGCTAACAGATGTGTTTTCAAAGTCACAAATAGTCTATATAACAACTGTAATTTATCTCCCTTCCCAGGGTGTAAAAAACCTTTGCAATGCGTGTGCATCTTTGCTGTTGAAATATTGTGTGATATTGTGCCGTCCTTAATTACAATGTTTGATTTTAGCCAAATAAATAAAGAAATAACAATAACAATAACAAAAAGTGCAATAAGACAATAATAACAGACAACACCACTAACCTTCAGGTTGTTGAATACAGTGAAATTTTCACTGTATTGTTTCTTAATGGCAGGGTCAAACCCCCTGTGTCTCCACAGATACATTCTGTTGGAGAGAACCTGCCCACTCAGCAAGTTTATCTCTAAATCCTGTCGAATTTCAGATGCATATTTACAGTTAGATTAGGTTTTCACCTGCTGCAATCAGGGAATGACATTTATGAGACAAAACATAGTACAGCTCATTGAAGAAAGGTTCACAGTAGGCCTGATATGTCATTCATTACCTTTATCTCTTCATCTGGCAGAATGTCGCCTACTTTAATTGACTGCAGGATGTTGTCTCTGTTTTAAACAAAACATTGCCAAAATTTAAAATGTTGCTTTGAAATAATACACTTTAAATAACCCAATGTATGTAATTGGTAATTGACAACAATATGTACATATAACTAGCATGATGTCTTGATTGATGATTGGGTAACATGTGTTCAAGAGCTAAGAATCTCTTGTGCAAATAGCTTTCTATGTGTTACAAAAGTAAGTAATCATTGATTACCGGGTTATTTAATTTGGCAATTGTTTATGTTATCCACAGGAATTCCTACTGCTGTGGACCCATAATGAAATGAAATATATTCTATCTCTAATATTTAATGTAAAGGAACTGAAAATGACTTGACACATTAAGGTAAATTCCTCCCTAATGCTCTTTGTCAAACTAATACAGTAATAATGTTGACTTCAGTGGCGGCCATGGCTCTGATATGACATTATTCTTACACATCTTGGATTACATGGCATCCGCAAAAGAAATCCTTTGATGTCCAGTCACCCTGAACACCAGCACACTGGAAATGCAGCCAATATTTGCAAACACTGCATTGAACCCATGCAAATGTCTTGACGTCTTCATGGAAAACACTGGTGGAAAACAAAAGTGGGAAAGCTTTAACAATAGTCTACAAGACAAGATGCACAATCAAGTTTATCCATTTCATTTGACTTAAGACAAAATGATCTAGACAACTGTGCTATGCTATGTCTAAGTAAAGCTATACCATGCAAATGAACTACAGATAAGCTGTCTTTTTTATCTACACACCTGGTTGTCCCAGTTGCTCGCTGGAACAAACATGATTTTATTTTCCATGCCAAGCAATGGCTGCTGGAGTCTTCTTGTTTGGCATCCGCTTCCTGCAGCCTTGCTTCTTTTTTTTTCGACCTTTAACCGGTCTTCTTTAGTCGGTGGGAAGTCCTGTACAACAAGACCTATGCTGTAACAATTTTTTTGTTACCAGTATAGATTTTTGACATATTCATTCATCAATTAGTCTCACCTCAGTATTCAGGTTTTTGATCATCTGGGTTGCATGGTGCAGACGCAGAGTCCTGCACTGATTCAAGGTCAAGGATTCAAGTCGCCTTGACATCTGTAACCTCATTTTCAGCCGCCTGTTTTGAAAGAAAATAAATTACATTTATGAACCTATAGACCACACATGCACTGAACCGAACATAGTAGGAAACTCACAGAACACACAAAAACACCACAGTTGACGGAGTCCTGCTGCTTCCACTGTGGAGGAAACTTTAAACTCCAGCCTTGGAGTCCACCAGAGAATCTGAAGACATGTCTACAAAGGAAGAAGGTGGCCATCGTTTAGGGTTACCATACAGTTAAATTCCCTTTCTAATAAATTTGACATTTTAAATGAAATGCTACTTCCCCCTTTACCTGAGAAGGTCCATGTCACTGTCTTCAATCCTTGTGTAAATCACCAGGGAATCGTAAATTCGGATTTCTTTTATGAAGAAGTCAAACACCTTTAAGACAATAAATGTGTTATCACTGCTGTACATATACAAATGTATAACTGATTTTTCTAGCTCAACTTGCATGAGTTTATATGTAGGTCATTCTATAGATTATGGCTTTAGATATTCCAGCATCATTTAAGGTTGAAGAACAAAAGCGTTTGAGCCAAACTGTCACACAGAAATATTTACCTTTCCAATTCTATTAAAGTGAAACAATTAAATGAAAGCTTGAAAGTTTTGGTGGCTCACCCAAAGAATGAAATGGTTGTCTGTCTCTGGTGTAGAATGACCCACAATTCTTGGCAGGAAAATCTTGTCTGCGACCTGTAGCACGCCAATAACATGAGGTTTGACAAAACAATCAATCTTCGTAGCAGAAGTGTTTTGTTGTTTCGACAAAAATTCTCCTTTCATGAAAAAAGGACCTACGGGAATGTGTTTCAAAAGAGCATCACTGACAGCTCCACTCTTCTGCCATTCACGGTGCCATAAAATGTAGTCAAACTGACCCAAAGAACCACACTAAAAAAGAAAACATCACATCAATGTTTAAGTAAAATTTGTTCAGACGTTAAAAACATATAGGCAAGTAGGCAATTAAAATGTATTACCATGTGCTCTCGAGCCAGCTGTGCTACTCGATAGTTTACCGTCTGTAATTCAATATACGTGTTAAAAAACATATCTGAATTTCTGATAAAGAAATAAAAATGCAGACACTGCAGTAAATGTCATAACAACTCATTTCATTTCACCAGTAAAATGTATCTTCTCTTACATCATCAGTCAGCCATGGCATACGCAGTGAAGACTGTCCCAACAACTCCGGTGGGCAAACGCTCCGAAGGTCCTTTGTAGTCAGTGGGAATCGCCGAGTACAACTGGCCAGGATTTGATGTTCATCCCGAGACCCACTGAAAAGTTCCTTCAGTTTTGCCTTCATAAACACATAAACACATGGAATGGGAACTGTAATCACCTACAACTTATGGCTTCACTTAGGACCAAAGGAAAACTACACAGAGTGTGATTACCTTATCGTTTTCCCCAACAGCATAAGATTGTGCAACAAATGACGTTGCACTGTGTTCCCAGGTCGGTCCAACTTGGGCAGACTGTATGCTCTCTCCTAAAAAAAAAAATAAAAAATGGGGGGTTAGGGGAGAAATAACTCCTGAAAAAAATGATTTACATTGTCATACATACGTATATGTTCACCCCTTTTTGGGTCACACCAACAGGATAACAGACAGTTGTACATTCTTAACATTTTATCACTCTGTCTACTTTGATATTATTGACAATTACTCTGTAACATCATATACTGACCAAACTTACCAGCAGACTGGAGACCCAGCATCCCATACAGGCCAATACACAATTGTGTATTACACAATGTGTCCATTTCGGCCTTGAAAGCCCTGTTAATTTTTTCATTGTGCATGTCAATCAGCACCCTCACCGTCTGCTTAAAGTGTGCCTCTTTCGTCTGGCACAAAGAGTATTTCACAGACGCAAGTTCTCGATTTAACTGCTCTGCAACAGAAGAGTTAACTTCCGCTCTGAGGGTGGGACATATGTTGAGGCTTCTCATTTTTTCTTCTGGACGTTTCTGATTTTTCTGATGAAACCTGTCATACAGGGAGTATCTGTCATGAGTTCTCGTTATCGGATGTATCCCTGACGTTATGTCCCTTTCTGGCAGGAGTGGGAATGGGGACCTCAGGTTATTTATCCACTCCAAATCAACTTTTAGTTCTTTCTTGGCTGCCAGTTTGATATTTTCAGTTGTTGGGGCACACAGTCTTCCATCATGTGGTTGGAAGGATAACTGTTTTGTGCGATTATTGGTGTGCCGAGCAACCTGTCCAGCTACATCGGAAATGTAACAAGTGGGAAATTGCTTGAAGCTTAGCAGCCCGTCTGTGTGGTCTCTTGCCGACTCCGTCCAGAAGAGAAAGTTCAAATAATAGACAACACCATGCACGCAGGAAAAATGAAGGACACCACCTGAAGAAAAAAAACAACAACATGGAAGACTACATTAATATTATTCGAAGGTAACAACAAAACAGGAAATTCACAAAACAAATTATGACTCACCGCCGGCTTTCTGTAGCTTCACAAAAAGCTTGGGGTACACATCCTTAAAGTTTAAAAGCTCCTGAAGCCTGTTCATCATATCGGCAATTGACCCCTCAGAAGACACACCCACGGTGTAACAAGCGTCCTGGAGATCTTTTTTCTGAGGCTGAAAAAGAGCCATTTACATGATATGAAGCACTCATCACATCAGCATCTTGTACTTAACACCCAGAAAAAAAATATTGTGAGGACTGGCAACACTGCATGGAGGATTATAGTCAAAGTAACAAACTTTGCACAGTACTTTGCATACCTTTTTAGAGTCAATGATCTCAAGTATGATGTCCTCATTTAATTTTTTATTGTGATGCTTGATCTCATCTGTCCTTTATTTTTAGGGCCTTCTTGACCTCGGTTTTAGGGAGAATATTTCCCACTCTGGTGTTTTCTCCCATCCATGGTGCCAAAGTGAAGTGGCCAACAGATGTACAATATGGATTTGTTAGAGACGATCCTATTTGTGAAAAACATGTTATTATTAATATTATTATTATCATTATTATTGTTATTATTATTGATTTATTTTATTTTCAAAAAAATATTTATATAGCAACCATTTACAAAGGTTTATGGTTGGCATAATTTTTGCTCTATTCTCCATTTTTTATCATCTAGAGCATGAAGAAGTCCGTTTAAATGTCCCAACTGCAAGTAAAAATTTTAAATTGATTGCAAAGGCATGAAAATCACACAACTTTTCAAAAAAAGAGCACATTCACTGCTATCAGTATGTTATTCTCACAAAGAGGCAAAGTATTCCAAAGCAACAACATTCAGAAGGAAGTTATGATTAAAAATTTCATATGGGCACGGGTTGTGTGTTTAAGTTATCACATATGCTTACATGGGACATCAAAGGCCAGTTTCCAATTTGCAACTCCAATCACCACAGCTGGGTGGTATCCACACTGGTAACAATAGTAGTCATATTTGAAACTAGTTAGGGACAAAAAATGGTGGAAGGCTCTCCTCACTAGCTGATGGTGGTAGCGGTTGCCATTGAAGAATGACAGAATGTCCAACATGCGTCCACTGGTTGTCTTGTTCTGTAAACACATTGAAGTTTTCAGTTAGTCTTTATGTATACGGGCAACTGTATTACACAAAGGATTTCTGGCTGCCTTACCGCCAAACCGGACAGCAGAAGCTCACACAGTGGCAGTGTTAGAAACACACAGTTGTTAAAGTTGTGGAATCCGGATGAATATTCTTGGAACCTCACAACATTTTTACAAACTGGGCACTCTTTTGTAGCGACAGAGACACCTGTCGATAGAAATAATTGTATCAAATTGTATCAAGTTTTTTTTTTTTTAACAATAAATGAATGTTAATCAGGTATTATTTTTACATGGACACAAAGTCTTCCATTCTTTACCAAATATTGTTATATCATGATGTGGTTAAACATGCTTAACTATTGAATTTCTTTTTTTAAATTGACTGACCTTTTTTTACATAATTAATTCCATACACCATAGCCTGGGTGGTTGCTATTCAGGATGGATTAAGTATGGGAGGGGTGGGCCCTGGACAGTAGGGGCAGGTGTTCTCTGAAGGTTCAAGACATGATGGTGGTTGTTCCTCCTTTGTCCTGAGATGCACTGGTATTTCTTGCAGGCATGGCATGCGCTTTTGTGCTTTTAAGTAGTCTGTCATTGCACATATTTTCCGGCCATTCAAGTTCTGTGACTCACAGGTAACGCTGCTTTCTAGCATGTGACTTTCCAAGTCATCAATGTCATCCACTTGGATGTCAGAGGTGGCTGCTAGGGTGCCTGGCAACTCCTGGAAAATCCACCACATTCCCATCATGCGATGGACGCAGCGATGAGATTGTCCAATTCCCTGACATTGACAGTTCCACTGCCCAGACACAGAATCAAATGTCACCCTAGTCCGCCCAAAGTAACACCAGTTGTCACTTTCATTGGTGAATATAGAAAAGAAGTGCCAACGTTTTGATTGTTCCCCATCTTCCACAAAAACTGGGAAAACACTGTCAACGCCACACTGTACTGCAGCCGTGTTCAGTTTGTCACATTTGTCACCCCATTCAGATGACATCAGCCCTTTGCTCATCATGTCCTGTAGTGATCCACTTGTGAGGACTGCAGGCTTGATGTATGGTTTGGCTTTTGATGTCCTCTCCAGATGTGCACATTCTTTTCCTGGGTTTCCAGACGACCATGCTATTTGCATAAATCTTCTGCACTTGGGTACCTTGCAATCCATTTTCTGTGAAGTCGTGGATTTAATGACATGGATGGGGAACACAGGGCTATGGTCATACTTGGGTGTGACATAAATACCATTTCTGACATGAACACACACCATGGGTGTGTAGTCAATGTTGTGGACATCTTTAATGTGGCGTTTCAGATTTTTCTGGGCACTTAAAACAGCTGGACAGTGTGGGCAAGGAAAATGTCTATGCCTGGACTTCACAAGCTGCGTTTCTCCTGTTGACTCATCTGAAATGTTCTCTGCTTTTCTTTTTGTAGTGCTCGGATTCTTTGCAAAATAAGAGAAAAACACAAAAAATGAACACGTAAACAATTATTTATAGCCATACTCAAAGTATAGTGCTTCTGCCCTGCACAGATACTGTAGCAGATGGGTGGTTCTGTAGGAGAGGATTATGGGCTACAGAGACACATTTTGCTACACAATGGGAAATGAAACTTATAACATTGCAGGTGAAAACACAACACTCTTCACCACCAGACACTCTAATTTCACTGATAGGGATTCAACAATTTTAGGGGAAGGAATTTGATTATTTATCACAACTGGCAGAACAGGGACACGAAATGGCATGCTGTAACATTCAAGACCTGTTTTGAAAGTTCTTGAGAATAAAAAAACAACATTCCAACACTGTTAATTAGGGCCATATATTACCTTTTCTCTTCTGTGATTCCATACCTGCAGGAGATAGACATTGTGAAAATGCAGTAAACATTAGGATAACATGACAATATAGGCTATACAATCAAGGTAATTTTATGACTAAAACATGTACCCCAAAATCAGAACTACCTAAAAAAAAATTATTAGCATGACATGACATGGCATGACATGACACGACAAAACATTTTCCCTTTATGAAGTAGCGTGTTGTTTTATAATGGTACTGAAAATATGGAGCATTTTGGTAAGACCTGTTGCCTACAGGCTCACACGAATAATTACCTGTTACTTTGAAACAACCTTTGCTGCCTATATGACCACATGTTTTGGGAGGGAGTCGTATACCAACACATTTAATAGAGATATTCAGATGGCTCATGCCTGACTACTTCAATAAAACATCTGATAATAAAATGTCTGTTTGTAGCTTCATTGAGAGGTACCAGTTGTAGTCAGTTTTTTTTTTTTCTATTTTAGTGCTTTGTAAAATTAATGAAATTATTTGTATTTCATTATTTACTTTGCATGCAGCAATCACAATTGCTTGGTTTTACTCTTACACACTGTCACGATATAAAGATCTTCCCTCCCTGCTTGTCCATCCAACTGCTGACTTAATTTTAAAAGAAAAACCTCCCTCTCATTTTTGAGAATGTTTTAAAATTTGGAGATGTTTTTTAAAATCAACATTAAATGTTTGCTGATGCCACATCAGAACACCTACCATGTATGGATTTTAAATTATTTCCAAATACAGCTGCCCGTGAAAATTCTCGAAAATCACATAATGGGCAATGGTAGTGACTTCTTCTTTTTTGCTTGCAGTTCTTGCAGAAGCAGGCCACCACAAATTTCTCTGAAAAATAGATTCATGCGATTAGTAAAATGCATTAATTTGTCAACACCCAACAGTATAACTAAATTACTAACACAATATGTATTCCCACTCTAAGCTCACTCAACCCTTGAATGTGAAACCCTTGATTGATAAACAAACACACTTGAGTAATAAAAGGAGCAAACTATTGTCAACAATGCCCTCTTGCCATACAGCACAAAGTAAATTTTCTTTTATTGACTGGTTCATTATTTTGGAATTCACAGTTTAATTAAGCGAAAACATCTACATCCTTATTTAATTTTAAGTCTAGACTGAAGTCCTATCTTATACGTAAAGACTCTATATCTTCAACTTAATGATTTCACTTTCACTTTGAGTCTTAACTTTATACTCTTTTTGTCTTTATTATATGGTATTTACCTCTTACCACTTTCTGTGTACATTTTTTAAAATCTATGCATTGCCTCTGTTTTATGGTGCAAATAAAATAAAATAAAATAAAAAATGATAATTATGATCATAAATGATAATAATAACAACTATTCAACATAAAATAAATATTTGAATAATAAGAAATAATAATGAAAATAAAGAGGGTTGTTTTCTTTCAACAAACCAATAGCTGACTTTGCAATTTTTTTAGTTCACCTCGATGGCAGCACTTGTGACCAGCGAGACGGAACCGGGGACCTGAGTGCTAACTCCGAGATTTCGACCGCTCCATCCCTCAACTCCCTCCACCTCCCCTCCCCTCGTCGACGCCATCTCCGCGATTTCCATCGCTGGCCACCGCAGCCGAGACAACGCAAAATAAACAGAACAATAAATAACATAAGCAAACCATTTTCAACACTTCAAACAAGGGACGATTGTTGAACCTCCATTATAATTAAACCCCCGGGTTACAAATACATTCAACTGTACTCCATACCTTCATTGTTTATAACAAAATAAATTGCATCTTTGACAGAACACACATTCAGGACCAGCACAGGCCAACAGTGAGGCAACATCAGAGAACATCTGATTTGAACCTGTGAAGAACAGCAGTGATGATTACTAGCACCCCTCCCCCATCACATCAGCACACCATCACCAGCACAACATCACATCAATGTTGAAACTAGAATTTAAAGTTGATGTCGCTAATTATTTAAACATTGAATAAAGTTTGTTTCACTATTTTCTTTCATGTAGCCTAGTTGTTTATGCAACATCAAATTGACTAGTTAGTATTGGTTGTCGTTCTCACCTTCCATTCTCTGCGCAGGCAATTGAGAGAACAACTGAATGAAAATAAGAACTGGAAGAGAACTGAATATTACTATGTTTTCCACAATGCCTCTCCTCCACACATGCCTTCTATTTTAAACCCATTTTGACAGTTGATCTGGCCTAATGAAATAATGTTTGTGTTGTTATTAATAATAATAATAATAATAATAATAATAATAATAATACTAATAAAGAACAGTCTAAAGAAACCTATTTAGCAAGAAATTGGTCATTTTCATGTCAATGTTTTTGTTTTTTTAAATTAAATATAGAAAAAAGCCTTCTTCCAGGCTGCATAACTTCATTTTGAAGTTTCTTACGTGTAGTTTCCTGTTGCGAGCATTTTGACTTATCTAGGAGGAGCAATCAGTAATAGATATTACTATTTCAAACTAATTTGACCAACACTGGTCACAGGTAGCGGCACAGGCAGTGACAGATCTACCAAACAACAAAAAAGCATCTGCCACGTCGGAAACGAACAGCAGCATCTGCCCTGACCTGAGCCGTGACATCTCTGATGGCACCCCTAGAAGCCATGGCAGATTTCACGGGTAGTAACACGCAGTGGCACTTGCGGCAACAGTGACATGGTCAAGTATTCACCACTGCATACGCTTTCCCACACTTGAAAGGGAAGGGGCTCCACAAATCAGACTGAAGAAATTCACTCAGTGCATTTAATTGCTTTTATTCCACAAGAGGCACAGCACAGGTGACAAATCTTGAGAACATAAAAACAAAAAGACAATTAAAAAAAAAAAGGTCAGGCTTACGATCAACAAATGTAATGCTAAATAAAACATATTTAAGTTAGCAAGTAAAGTTCTAATTCACACAAAATGGCCTGATTAAAATATGAGCTTTTCCTCTATCTAGGTTAAAATAGGTTAACTCTGAAACACACTGCATTTTTTTTTTTTACTGTGTACCTTAAAGTGAGCCACCAACAGAAAAAGTTCAAATACAATCTCCAACACAAATGAAACCACTCTGCAAACAACAACCTCATAAAAATAACCTTTCCAAAATAAAACTTTCAACCACCGACTTTCTTTTAAAAGAAAACTTTCTACCCCCTCTCTTTACATCAAGCTCAGTGCCCCTCCATGTCAGACCAACAGAGGACTGTGATCAATCAGCAACTGATATTCATCACACGGTCTGTGTCCCCATCTATAGGCATAGTGGTGTCACTGCACATCAGCAAACGCACAAAGCAGAGATTTTGTTTCATCAATGACTGGATTGGAATACTTTTCTTAAAAAATAAAAATAAAAAAAAGATTGCAAAAATTAAAAATTTCAAAAGTTCACTAATTTAATCAGTGTGTGTGTGTGTGTGTGTGTGTGTGTGTGGAGGGGGCTTGGGGGGTCAGGGCACTGAATTCATGCATCCAGGGATTTGTGCAAGAAAACACCTGCATTCCGACTTTAACATGAAAACTCATTGAACACAGTGAGATGTCTTTTTTTTTTTCATTGCTGCATTGTGCTTCCCTCGCTGAGCTGAGCGCATTGCCAGCCTAAACGGTGCAAGTTTCATTCTCTGCTGAAATACAGCTAGGAAACATCTCTCCCCTTCCCCCTGAGTACACTTTAGGCTCCCCCATAAGGACAGACATGCAATTAAACTTTAACACTGTGGGACGTAATTTTTTCTTATTGAAGCAAAGTGCTTCTCTCGCTGAACTGTGCACTCTGCAGGCATCAGCAGTGTGTTACGGCCACCGGCCGTCTCTCCTCCTCCTTCTGTCCCATTTAGCTTCTCCCTTTCTTGAATTATGCAAATCCTGGAGTACCCTCGCCACTCACCGATTGGTGCCCTTCTTGTCCTTCCTGCTGTTCTTTCAGATTCCATTCATTATGTGTTGCAAAACTGCTGGAAAACATCTGTTCTTGTGTTCACGAGCAGAGTTTTGGCTCTTGTACAAGAAAACACCTTCTTACGCATGTCTTTTCTAATGCCGTTGAGTGTTATTAAAGGAGTAGCATTGATTTTGAACAACTTGAAAGCCATTCTGCTTTGAAAACAACTGGAAAACCTTTTCTATGATGTTCCTCAGCTGAATTAAGGCATCTATGTAAGTACACCCCTGCATCCAGATTTTAACATGAAAACTCATTCAAACACTGAGATTTCTTATTCTTTTTTTTTTTTCCGTCACAGGCTTTTCTCGCTGAGTTGAGAGGTTTCTAAGAAGCAGCAGGAGTGATTTCTGTGCTCCCTTACTCTTAAAGAACTTCATTCTCCCTTTTTCTGAGCTGAATTAAAATATGTATGCAAGAAAACAGCTGCACGCAACTGTACATAGCTGTACACTTGAACACTCATTCAAACACATGAGTCTAGAGGAACAAACAAAACAAAACAAAGATTCAAATGTGACTGACAATACACCAGTTACAAGCATACATCAAGCAACAGAATACGCACAGTGCCCCTCCATCTCAGACCAAAGGAGGATTGTGATCAATCATCAACTGATATTCATCACACGGTCTGTGTCCCCATCTAGAGGCATAATGGTGTCACTGCAGCAGCAAACACATAAAGCACAAATCAACCACCCAAATGAATCCACACAACAGAAACCAGACGACGCTGAAGTTGGCACCACATTCGCCACGGTGCTTCCGCGTTGCTTCTTAGGTTTTGATTCCAACTTAAAAAAAAAAAAAGAAAATCCGCAATTTGACCGCTAGATGGCTGTGCTTATCCCAACACTTTTCAAACTATAAAATTCAGCAAATCATTATGTCTATGTTGAGGTGGATGTTTTTTTTTTCCAAAATTATACAGTAAAAATGGACATGTGAGGTATCATTTGAAAAGCATGGAAACTCTACTATCACAGTCAGTTGACATATTTCACAGGAAGTCATTGTTGGCCTTTTGGGGGGGACTCCAAAGTAGACAACTTTGCCATTAACAATATGATAGTTTTAATTTTTTCAGGTGGATTATTTCAAAAACTATATAGTAGAAATGTACATGTGAGATGTCATTGTAAAGCATAGGAGCTCTACTATCACATCAACATATTTTATGGGAAATCATTTTTGGCCTTTTGGGGGGACTCCAAAGTTGACAACTTTGCCATTGACATCACTGTATTTTTCATTCTAATGTATCCTTTCTATTCTTCTCAGACAGGTGATGCTCATCCAGTGATTAAGTCTGCCAGATCCATGATTGGTCATCCTGCACACCGATCGCATTATATATTGCCAAAGCACAGTTACTTTTTCATGCTTGATGAAGGTCCCATGACATTAAATTGGTGAAGTGCAACACGTTGAGCTGGAGTTTCTCTTATTATTTGGAGATCCAAGGTCGGCAACCTCCTCCTACGTACCTGTGTGGACGGGTGTGCTGAGCTTTTCTCCTACCAGAGTCCACAGTAGAAATGGACATGTGAGATATCATTGTAAATTTCATTGGAAAACATATCAATGTCCCCTTTCTGAAGTGAATTTGTTAATCATTAATATTGTTGTCTTATTTCAATCCTAAAATCAAATATTTTTTTGGATGATGCAGTTTTTTTTATGATTGCTCAGGCAATATTTCTCCGAGCACCCTCAAAACAAGCCCAAAATACTGGCTGAAAAAGGCTGAAATTGCTGCATTATGTCTTAAGTAAATGCTTTATTTTGATTGAAAGCTTATTGTGTTGTTAACATATTCTGAACAAATCACTCACTTTATCAATTAATTACACTATCTGGTTGGCCTTGCAGTTGGAGGAGATGGAGGAGGAGGAGGACTAGAAGAGAAAGATGAGGAGCAAGGGGAGGGAGGTACTGGTGAAAGTAGGAGAGGAACGGTCATTGGTGTTTCCCTGACACCCAGTAGGGGTGGGGTTCCAAACTTACAGTACTATACACTAACTATGCAGTGCACATGTCCATGTGTACTGTATAGTTTTTGAAATAATCCACCTGAAAAATGAAAACTATCATAATGTCACTGGTAAAGTCGTCAAATTTGGAGTCCCCCCAAAAAGGCCAAAAATTATTTCCCGTGAAATATGTCAACTCATTATAAAAGTTGAGCTCTCATGCTTTACAATGATGCCTCACATGTCCATTTCTACTGTATAATTTTGGAAATAACCCACCTGAAAAACTGGAAAAATACTGTGACGTCAATAACAAAGTTTTCCATTTTGGAGTCCCCCCCAAAAGGCCAAAAATGATTTCCCGTGATGATAGCAGAGCTCCCATGCTATCCCAATGATACCTCACATCATTTCTACTGTATAATTTAGTCAAAAATCCACCTCATCATAGACATAATAATTTGCTGAATTTTACGTTGAAAATATTTGGGATAAGCACAACCATCTAGCGGTCAAATTGAGGATTTTTTTTTAAAAGGTGGAATCAAAACCTTAGAAGCAACTCCTTATGAGACAAAAAAACCCACACAACGAAAAAACCCGCTAAGGCATACTCAACCGATAGCAAACGCAGTAACAAAAAAGAAAGCCAAACAGCTTCTTACAGCTCACCAACAAAATGGCACCCAAACGTCAATCTGGACCATCTCTCTGAGCATGACCAAGAAGTTGTACGGCAGATGCTCTATGAGGAACGGGATGTGTTTGCACGTGAGGAGGAAGATATCGGATGCCTTACCGGTTTTACAATTAAAAATCCACACCACAGACAGTGTTCCCGTTCAGAGCACCTAACACTCTCAGAAATAGGGGTACAGTACAGGTCAATTTCTGTCCCCCAAGGTACAATCTACACTGATGTACCCCCTTGGTCTAATTATTGGTCCTCAAGGTTGCTGTATGTACCCTTTTGTGGGACAAAAAGGTACATATATGATCCCAAGCAGTGAAAGGTACATATAAGTACTGTTTACTCTAAATATCAGGGTACAATATCAGGAGACAGCCCGTGTTAAATACAAAACCTGCAAATATTAATATAATATTCTCTAAGATTAATTTTACTCATACATGTCAAGGTTTTCATGTCTCCTTTTTATTGAAGCTATATTTTAACTTTAAAGCTACATTTGAATAGCCTTGAAATAAAAGAAATACACGTTTTTGAGTGTATTTGTAGATGTGAATAAGGTTGATACAACTATCCAGTCATTGTGTATTTATTTATAATGTTTAATTTAAAGAAAATTAAAAACACATGTTGCGGTCAAGCGTAAAACCAGTCCGTCTACAGCCTGGCAGACAGGTAAAATGTTCTACATAAGCCTATAACCTGACAGACAAAGCGCAGGTCCAACACCCATTGTAACGGCAGCCCAATGAGGTAGATTTAAAGGGCACCTATGATGCTTTTCCACTTTTCTGAGCTTTAAAAACTGTTACAATGTTGAACCCGATCGTCAAACGATCTCGATTTCGTCAAATAATGACGTTCATGCGTTTGGATGTGAGCCCTGCAAATTGTTGGGCATGGTTCTAAACGCTCTGTTCACTGAGATTTTTTCAACACTGGGCACGGAATGACGCCATTGTGTGCCGGATCTCCTTTCATGGCCAAGCTCCGGCACACTCTCGGACTGGTTCCGCCCTCCCCCGCTCTGCCCCGGAAGTGATTCCACAATGCGCTGCTCCAAGAATTTTTTTTTTCGGTGTCAGGGAAATTAAAAAATACAAAATAAAAAATACCGAGCGACTACTGAAGCACCAAGGACCACAACCGTCGGAGTGGAACGAACAGAGAAAATGTTGGAGGTTTGTTCAGCCTAATGCGGATGTGATGGAACACCAGTCTGCAGCCAGACCCCTCTCGTCCGGTCGGCAACGGGAGTGAGATGGGCTCGACTCGGCCCCCTGGTGGACGACGAGAGAATAGTCAGCCACGGCAATATTTGAAAACATGTATGAGGACTGTGAGTGTATTGTGACCTCAAGCATCATTAGTTTTAAGACTACTTGCAACGTACAACCGCTGAATCGTGTTGATGAACTGTTAGCCACCACCGCTAACTCCGTGCTCTGCTTGTTATGTGTGTTGTGTTCGCTAGCAGCGAAACTGAAGAGGCAGCTATTTTGACTCGCAAGTTTCACTCCTTATAGCAATGTTCACGCTGCCAGCATGGTAATATGGGTTGTACAGAGCTCTTCCTACTTTGTGCTTGGTGTGGACGTAAGTTGTGCAGATATTCTTGTCTAATAATAAACGACTATGACTGAAGTGATCGTTTCAGCGTACATATTTTCTCTGCTCGGACAGTGTTTTGATACATGTCAACAGTATGAAACAAAATCATTCTAAGCCCGATTAAAATGTCTCGCAAAAATACAAAACAAAAACACGGTCAGTACACAAAGTAAAATATATTTCCGGGGACACGGAAGGCACAAAAAACGTCCAGGGACTTTCGGTCCGCCTTGCGGCCATAACTAAGCCCGCGCTGGGTCCGTAAGAAACTGGATTAGCCGCTAAACAGCTGCTAAAGAGTGAAGCCTTCACGACGGTAAGTGTTTAAATTGTGCCTGTTTCGTAAAGTTTGACGTTTCCTTTTCACTCCCGCACCGGCAAACTGAGGAAGTGAGGCTCAGCAGTGACGAAGAGTGTGACCCCGGGCGGGGGCGTACACCGGCAAGGCTGTGGTGGAGTGAAGTGAAACAGAGCGTTTTTAGCGGGACACAGTGAATACGAGGAAACGAGCCGCGAGATACGCAAATCTAAAAAGCTTTCAGTGCGGAAAATCGTGCGTTGCTGCTCTGGAGGGGCAAGATTTCAAATACAAAAGCCCGAAAATTAGTATAATAGGTGACCTTTAAGATGAGGATTTCAAAGTAAAGAACATCATAGTTAATTTAATCTGACGCCATTTAAAAAGTGACTTTACTTTTATACATTGATTGAACAAAAGACTTGATTAATATTTAAGAATATAGACTCAATAATAATTAAATACTAATGATCTGACTTTAATCTCCAGTTCAGAGGTGGTTTATATGAATTAACCAAACTATTGAGTTTGTTCATTAAACATGGAAGAATAGACTGATGTCTGGGTTGGAGAATTCAGAGGTTATTGAACATGATACCCAATCTTATCTGTCCAACTCAGAGGTTAAGGG